>NC_053391.1:671430843-671540843 GCF_905171765.1 Bufo bufo | reverse complement strand
TAAAAGGATGAAAAATGATATAGTGGATGAAAATCAATATCTGTAAGGAACTCATGATGGCAGATGTAGAAGTGGAGTTTATCCTTTGTCATAATTCATTCCTGACATCATACTCTGCAGTTTTACATGGGACTGCAGGGAAAACTACAGCATTTTAGCTTAGATAGAAAATCTGGGGAAAAAAAAACACCCGAAGAGTTAAAGGGGTTGTCTCACCTCATCAGACATGGTGGCATTTCGCTAGGATGGTTGTGGGTCCCACCTCTAGGACTGGCATCTGTGTCTAGAATGGGACCCACGAAGTGAAGCGCATGCGCGGACGCCCTCCATTCATTACTATGAGAGTTCCGAAAATAACCGGGTGAGCACCGGCTCAGCTACTTCCTTCAGTCCCATATTGGAGAATGGAGCGGCTGCTGCGCTTACGCTGTGTGGTCTCCATTCATTTCTATGAGACTTCTGAAGCTAGCCGAGCGCGCTCATTTGACTCTTTTTAGAACTCCCATAGAAGTCAATGGAGAGCATGCTGCGCATGTGCGGTGCACTCTCTTCCACTTTGGGGGCCCCGTCCACATCCCAGAGGTGGAGCTTAGCAGATTGATATATAGTTTTCAGTATAACTCGTATTTCCTTCATCCCGGTGCCTAGGAGTCCAGGAGGTGGTTCTTCCCAGTGATTAGGACCGCCCACTGGACTCCTGAGCATAGAAAGAGCAGGGATAGTTCTACTAAACCTTTTCCCATAAAACTATATATCAGTCTGCTCAGTTCCTCCTGCTCCATAACCTGCTGCCCACAGATCGGGCTGTACGTACAACGTGATAGGTTCCCTTTAATAGAAATACTACGGGAGAGTTGGAATATATTTGAGTTCATGAGGAGCTCCTAAAAGGGGTTTTCCAGCAGGAAAAGAAACTGGTGGCAGCGGGCTCAGAGTAGGTTAAAATAAACAAAAGAAGCAGTACCTCCCCGATTCCTGCTTTTCCTGTTCTGACACAGGTTGGTTTCTCACTGGTACTCTACACACAGGAAATGCCTGGAATCCCCATCCCCTGGCTCAGCCAATCACTGGCCTCAGCCCTGAACGACCTCAGACAGTGATTGGTTGAGTGGGCATTTCCTGTTAGTTGAGACAGCATGGGGAAGAGGAGATCAGCAGGAACCCTGGCAGAGGCAGAATGGGAGGTATCTTTTTTTTTTAAACCTAGTTTCATCCTGCTGTCACCACTGGAAAATCCCTTTAATTTAAAGGGGTTGTCCCACAAAAAATATTCTGCCGTTTTCAAATCACCATCTGAATCGGAATACTTTTGTAATTGCATGTGATTAAAAATTTTGTAAAGCCACTGAGTTATTCAATAAAATGTATCTGTATAGCGCCACCTGCTGTTTGTTTCTTTTCTTATTTCTTTGTCCTGCTCACTGAGATGGCCGCACATGCTCAGTTTCATTCCTCAACTGCCTCCTGAGCTGTGATAGGGTGAGCTGAGATAGGGAGAGCATGGACACGCCCACTTAGCTGCAGTAGAAAGGACACTCCCCTTGAGCTGTCAGCTTGATCTAAATCTAGCAGAGCAATGAATGTGGAGATCTCTGGATCCATGTGAGGTACAGGGCTGGTTCCAGCTTTGTTAGAAAGAGACTGTCATGTTCTATTTGATGACAGATTTACATTAATCATGGGAGAACCCCTTTAAATGGGCATTCCAGATATTTCAAATTCTACAGGAAAAGACATAACAATTAGATCAGTGGGGATCTAATCGCTAGGACCCCCACTGGTCACAAGAACAAGGAATAAATCGAGCGGCAGGTGGAGCATGCACACTACCGCTCCATTCATCTCTATGGGACTGCCAGAGACAGGTAGGTACAAGGTTTCCGTTATTTCCAGCAGTCACATAGTAATGAATGGAACAGTGTGCACATGCTTGACTTGCCTCTCCTTTCTTTTTAGGGGTACCTTAAGGGTACCGGACCACCTTTCTTGTGATCTGTGGGGGTCTCAGCAGTCAGGTGCTCACTGATCTAATAGTCATCACCGATTCTATAAATAAGAGATAACTTGATGTAACCGGAATGCCCCTTTAAGATAATAATGAGTGTGGAGTACCCTGGAACAGCTATGTATGAATGGCACACCCAGGGTTAATACTCCTGGTTAAGCCCTTTGCAGGAGGTTGGGTGGGGATCCAAGACCTGCCCTCAGCTCAATGAGTGAGTCTTAGGGATCGTTAACACGAACGTGTGCTGCCCGTTGCCGTATTGCGGACCGCATTTGCGGATCTGCAATACACAGGCACCGTTCCGTGTGCATTCCGCATCACGGATGCGGACCCATTCACTTCAATGGGTCCGCAAATTCGGAGATGCTGAACAGAGGCTCTACGGAGTGCTTCCTGGGGTTCCGTTCCGTGCCTCCGCACCGCAAAAAGATAGAGCATGTTCTATCTTTTTTACGGAACGGAGAGATCGCGGACCCATTCAAGTGAATGGGTCCACGATCCCCATGGGGCTGCCCCACGGATGGTGCCTGTGCATTGCGGACCGCAATTTGCGGACCGCAATTTGCGGTCCACAGCACGGGCTTCACACGTTCGTCTGAACGAGCCCTTAGGAAGAGTTCAGTGAGAGAGGAAGCTGCGCTTTATGTCCCTCTTCTCAGGCCCAGAAAGCTCCAGAGACTAACAGATCTCTGTATGAATTACTGCAAGATCTACAGAAAGAGAGGAAGATAAAGGAGAATTTGGAATCTGCATGGCCAAGCATAGGAGTCAGCAAGGTAACCTGCTACTACAGCTCTTCTGACTATGCTGCTGTGAGGGACACCGTTAAGACACCCTTCACACTTGGAGACGTCCTGGCCAGAAGTGCCTTCAAAAACTCTGTATCCCTCAGTGGATATTACAGACATTATTGCATCAGTACTGTACTTTTGTCTCCCATGGATTCTACGGAGAGAGACTTTAGTAAGATAGTGTACAAAGAGGTCTATAGCGCCCATCCTTGCCCAAATCCATACACTGCTACCTGGGAAAGAACTGCTCTGTGCACAGCTGGAACTGTGACTGCTATAGTTGGATGTACTACTACTCCCATTTTGCATTACAGTAAACAGAGATGTTTATTCTTCTACCTCTGGCCTGTTTTTCTCAATCCATTGCACTGGCCTTTGCACTTTACACTCCCTGCACCCATCCAAACACTTTAACATCAAAGCCACCCAAACTACCATCATGCAGGAGCCCCAGAATCAGGGTGTGCCCTGCTGGAAGAAAGGGCGCCCCCTCCTTTCACTGCACGGCACCAGGGAGGCAACCACCATGATTGACTGTGACAGCCACTCCTCTGGAGTGAAGAGAGAGGGATCGGGAGAAAGAGAGAGAGAGAGGGGGGGAGATACAAACAGAGAGAGAGGCGAAGGGGAAGTGTGAGAGAGAGAGAGGGAAAGTGTGTGAGAGAGAGAGAGAGAGGGAAAGTGTGTGTGTGAGAGAGAGAGAGGGAAATGGTAAGTGTGTGTGTGAGAGAGAGAGAGAGAGAGAGAGGGAAAGTGTGTGAGAGAGAGAGAGAGAGAGAGGGAAAGGGTAAGTGTGCGTGTGTGTGTGAGAGAGAGAGAGAGAGAGAGAGGGAAAGTGCGTGTGTGAGAGAGAGAGAGGGAGAGGGAAAGGGTAAGTGTGTGTGAGAGAGAGGGAGAGAAAGAGACAGAGAGAGACGGGGATGGGAAGAGGGAGAGAGAAGTGGGAAGGAGAGGGGGATGGATTAGGAGAGAGCGAGAGAGAGGTAGGGAATAGGAGAGAGAGTGCTAGCAGGAAGGAGAGAAGGATGAGGAGGGACAGAGGGGAGAGGTAGAGAGAGGGAGAAAGAAGGAGAGAGATAGAGAGCATTAAAACACAAGTCTATGGACCCTTTGAGCCAGCAGCAGGTAGCATTGTAAGGGGCGATGTAGTTTAGGAACAAAGTTGCAGGTTGGCGACATCATGTCTGTCCCTTGAAAGTCCAACAACCTCTGTCTCTTCAGGGAGTGAAGAACTACAAGTCCCTGAACACAAGGTATCGAGATGCACTTAGTCAAGGACAGCGACGATCCTTCCACCCGTCCTCTCTCTATAGACTCACTTTCTTAAAGGTGCACCCGCCGACCTACTCCTAAACCTCTATCCCACACGTCCCACTCATGTCAATGGCTGTGCGCCCTGACAGCCTGCAGATGGCGCTGCTCTTAAGTGCACAGCTCTCTGCAAGGTCATAAGGAGGTGAAAGTGCACATTAGATCAAGGGCTTGCCTTCAACTTGACAGGGGAATGGGTTAAGAGGAGCAGGTACCATACCTTTGCATCCGGCGCACAGGACACGTCCACCCGAGAGACCAGCTGTACCATCCATCTCTTGTGTGACTATTGAGCAGTCCATGACAGCTGTGACACTGCAGATGAATGCAGGAGCCGGGGTCCCTGGGGGTGAATGGATCTCCTGTCCTCCAGCACAAGGTGTCTGTGACTTCTGCTCCCCCCCTAATTGCCTGCTCTGTACTGTAAGACCATGATAATGTGATGATCTAATGCACCACAAATTGGAGGGAGAGTGGCAGGGGATGGATTGGATAAACTGTGCCTGGGGAGCTTCTGATCTTCCCGGGAGATGAAGCAGGGATTTGTCCGCAGTGTCTCCTTAATCCTGTTGCAGATTTGCAGTCATTGCTTTGTATGGGGGAGAGATGGGACTACTTTTATTCCATGCACCGGGCGGCATCACCAGAGATCATGCAGAGGACGGGGAGTGGAACGGGCAGAGAATAATGCAAGTGCCATTGATCCCTGGCTGCAGCGCGCACATGAAGAGACATTGATTTGTTCATCCCCTCGTATCTCTCTATCTCCTCTGCATGTACCAGCTGCTTGTGCCAGCTGGATCTCTCGGATTAAAGACTAGAACAATATACCAGAGGCTGGCCTTGGCACTTGCCGAAATAATTCCTGTTATTAACCTTCCTATTCCGACGACTGACAAAATAACAGGATCCGGGTCATACTGCATCCAGTGGAGGGCTACCATCATTTAAAGGGGTCCTATGGTTTGATATAAATGGGGCCCTGACAACCATGGTTTGGTACCCACTTCATTTTATCACTGCAGGGTGCCCAGTCAAAACACTAGGGAATGTGGAGGTTCGAGCTCCAACCGGGCCCCCTTCGGTAGTAATAGGTGGCGACCCAGGTTCACCCTTAAAAGGGGTTGGCCAGACTTGCGGAAGGAAGCGTGCTTACTGACTCCCTGCCTATGGGTTCTGCTTCGCACAGCCGATCTCCACGTGTTGTCATCCTGTTTGCCACAGGTCACATGGACATGGCTGGCCAAGTGACATGTCCCCCATGCTTCACGTGACCCACGTCAAACTGGATGTTGACACGTGGAGACCAAAAAGAGCCAGAACCTACTGGCAGGGAGCAGGTAAGTATGCTTCCCTCTGCAGGGCCGACCAGGTGTGTGCAGGGAAGGTCTGGCAGAAAGGTTCCACCAAGGTGAACAACACCTTTAAGGCAAGTTTCAGATATTACAAGCATACATGAGCCCATATTATGTCCAGGTGTCCTGGCCGACCAAGGGTCTACTGACCTGAACTTCCAGTGCTATAGATCCCTATGATGTGAGTTCAGGCAAGTAGAGCCTGGACACCTCATCTACGCTCATGTGAAAGTGGCCTTAGGCTGGCCTCTGAACATGCCTACAGGAGGGGTACCCATATTTACCTGCCTGGTATACACTGATGATCGGCCATTACACAATCACCTACCTAATATCCTGTACCACATAGCTACCCAGCCCCATACACAACAAGCAGCAATGCCCTGTGTGATCTGACACCTTTCTATCACAGCCAGCAGGATCTGCTTCATAGGGTAGCTCTTCTGTGGGATCGGAGCAGTCAGGCTAGGCTTTGAACCCCACACACATCTGTAAGCCATGAGCGCCCATGACCCTGATGCTGGTTCATTAGTTGTCCTTCCTTGAATCACATTTGTAGTAATCACTACCTACCCCACAAGACTTAGGGAGACCTAGTCATCTACACAGTCAAGTCCCATTATTATGACCATGAGCTAATATCCAGAGTAACCACCGGGTGCAGCACGAACAGCATCTAGACGGGCTTTAGGTCCTGGTAGGTTGTCACAGGTCTCTGGAGTGAACACAACCATAAAGGTGGTCCCATAGATGCTCAATTGGGTTCAAATCTGGGAAATTAGGGGGCCAGGGTAGTACTTGAAAGTCGTGGTCATGCTCTTCCAACCAATGTCAGACATTTCTAGCCGCGTGATATGTTGCATTGTCTTGCTGGAAGTTCCCACCCGCCCCAGGGAAGAAAATCAGCATGTTTGGATGTACGTGATCTGCAAGGATGGATTCATACCCAGATCAGTTAAGACTGCCTTCCACATGGATAAGTGGGCCCAGAGAATGCCACGAAAACCTTCCCCAGACCATAATGCTGCCACCACCAGCTTGTGTTCTTCCAGCAATGGTTGCAGGGTGTTTGTTCTCTGATGTTTCTCGCCTGACACTTAAAGGTCCATCCGTTCTATGAAGCAAAAAATGTGACTCATCGGAGAAGACAACCCTTTGCCAATCAGCAGAGGTCCGATTCCGAAACTGCTGCGAAAATGGAAGCCTTTTCTGCCGATGCCACTTCATTAGCAGAGGTGCAGTGACAATTCGCCTGCTCCGGAGCTCAATACACAGTAGTGTTCGGTGAACTGTTGTTTTAGACACACGTCTGGTAGCTCCTTGGTTCATTTTGGGGGTGAGCTGCTTCACTGTAGCATGTTGGCCTGTCCTTACGCACCTTCTTGGCCAACGTTCACCTGTCACATCAGTGGCACAGGGTGCTCTGCAGTTTCCACGTCGCTTCTTCACACTGGTGCCATTTGTCCACTCGCCATACACTTTCACCACAGCAGCAGAGAACAGTTCACACGGCACAGTTTCAGAAATACCACCACCCATTACCAGAAAGCCAATAATCACTCTTTTTCAGCCCCTTTTATCCATGACAGCAACGAGGGATATGTGTGCAGAAAGACTATCACCCACCTTATATACCCACCGAGCCCGCTCAGCACACAGGATTTCCTTCATGAGCTACTGTACGTGTCGGTGACATCGAAAATGGTTAGAACAATGGGACTCAACCTAGTAGACATCACAATTTGACCGTTGTCAGAATCGCTCACATCCCTCCGCTTGCCCATATTTCCTGCTTCCAACACATCAATTTCAAACATTGACTGTGTATATATATACAGTATATACCCCTTAACAGCCGCCATTGTCACCGGACTATCTATGTTATTCACTTAACCAGCAGTCAATGTTATGGCTATGCAGTGTATGTCCATGGCTCTCTAAGGATATATATAAGGTATTGGCAGGGTAGAGATAGCCAAGCACCCCCTGCTGCCACAGCTTCTTCAGTCTGATATAAGTACCACACGTGGTGCTCAAAGTTTAAAAATTTGGTGACAGGAGCCATATATAATACAGATGTAGCAGAGTTGAATTTGCTGTTGACCTGTTTTAATTGTGCACCATCAGTGTCTATAGGTGGAGTAGATTTGCCTGCAGGACTTAGGGCTCATGCCGTCCGCAGAAAATATGGATGATGTTCATGTGCATTCCGTATTTTGCGGAACGGAACATCTGGTCCCTAATAGAACGGTACTATCCTTGTCCGTTATATGGACAATAATAGGACATGTTCTATTTTTTTGCGGAACAGAAATACGGACATACGGAAATGGAATGCACACGGAGTAATGGTTCCGCATACGGTCCGCAAAAAAAAAAACGGAACGGACATGGAAAGAAAATATGTTCGTGTGCATGAGCCCTTAGGGGGAGATTTATCAAAACTGCGGCAAAGGAAAACTGTCACAGTTGCCCATAGTAACCAATCAGATTCCACCTTTCATTTTCCAAGGGAGCCGATGTGGAATCTGCGGAAAGTGGAATCTGATTGGTTGCTATGGGCAACTAATCCGGTTTTCCTTTGCATCAGTTTTGATAAATCTCTGCTGCATGGAGTAAATCAGCTGTGAGAAGCATTAGGTATGTACAGCCCCCGGATGTAGCCAAGAATGTTGCCATTCACTGACAGCAAGTAAAGATCTAAACAAGGAGTACATTGGGAACCTATTGCTCGATGAGCAGTTTCAGGAGGCTCCTTGTTGCAGCTTACTGATCACATTTTATTAAAAATCATTTTTAGTGCCGTCAGACATGTCCCAGCACTCGGTTAAGTGGGTGGATGCCTTCCATCATCGCCCGTGACTATAAAGCCATAATTGCAGTAAAGACTGACACAGTATAGATCAGAACATTATTACATCTTAGTGACACATACATAGACGCACTACATGCTGCAGAATACATACTTGAGCATTCGTATGAATTGTGTGGAGATTAATCCTTATTTTAGGTCACATCTAGGTCAATGATGCTGTTAAATAAAGCAACTTTTTAAATGTGCTAGCACGGTGTTGCCATAGTAACAAATAGCACACTAAAAACTGGCGTTTTAGCGTAAAACCACATTTCTACATCTCTATTCAACGTGATGACAGCACTCATACTGTTATTATGTAAGGGGTCACATATCACCGATACCTCATAGACTACAGCATGGGGCGCATACAAGAAACTATATTATGTGATACGGAGGGACTGACCCCAAAAACACTGGGTTACTAAAGGTGCAAAGGTTATACTGAGTTAATGTTCCTGTGAGTACTGATTGCAATGCCTATTTACAGAGAAAGCGTGTGAGTCCTGCTTCTAATGCCCAGTTAATAACTGGGCATTAGAAGCAGGACTCACAGGCTTTGTCTATAACTGGGCATTAGAAGCAGGACTCACAGGCTTTCTCTATAACTGGGCATTAGAAGCAGGACTCACACGCTTTGTCTATAACTGGGCATTAGAAGCAGAACTCACAGGCTTTGTCTTTAACTGGGCATTAAAAGCAGGACTCACATGCATGGGCGTCCGCAGTAGGGGGCAAGGGGCAAGTGCCCCCCCCTGGAATCGCCACCCCCCCTGGAAAGATTGCCCCCCCCCCCCCCCCGAGCTGCTCAGAAGTGGGGGGGGGGGGGGCGGGGGGGGGGGGCACAGGGAGATGAGCGCTTCCATGGTGAAAGCGCTCATCTCCATAGTCATCTGTATCGCCATCCTCAGGACAGCGATACAGATGACTGTGCTGAGGCAGGGGAGGGAGAGGCGTGTCCCTTCCCTTTCCTCTGATAGGCTGCAGGCACTGGGTCGGCAGCCGATCAGAGGCCGGCGCAGGCGGCGTGATGACATCACGCCGCTTGAGCCGTACAGCGCTGGACAGGAAGAGGCCTGCATCGCATCGCTGCCAAGGAGGTAAGTATAAGTGTTTATTTTTTTTGGTGTACAATACTGGTGGCTACTGGCACATAATAGGGGTCTCTGGCTACTGGCACATAATGGAGGTCTCTGGCTACTGGCACATAATGGGGGTCTCTAGCTACTGACACATAATGGGGGTCTCTAGCTACTGACACATAATGGGGGTCTCTAGCTACTGACACATAATGGGGGTCTCTAGCTACTGGCACATAATGGGGGTCTCTAGCTACTGACACATAATGGGGGTCTCTAGCTACTGACACATAATGGGGGTCTCTAGCTACTGACACATAATGGGGGGCTGTCATTACTGGCACATAATGGGGGCTGTCATTACTGGCACATAATGGGGCCTGTCATTACTGGCACAAGGGGGGGTTGTCATTACTGGCATATGATGGGGGGCTGTTATTACTGGCACATGATGGGGGGCTGTTATTACTGGCACATTATTTGGGGCACTATAGGGGCATCTACTTAGGCCACAAAGAAGGGGTGTTTTATATGGGGGCTCTGTACAGTAGAATTTTATACTGGGATACATTATGGTGGGTACTATGAGGAAGGGGGGGAGAGGAGTACTATGGGGTCATCTACGGGGGGCACTAAGAAGGGGTATTTTATACTTGCAAATTATGGGGGACACTGAGGGCATCTACTGGGGCATTTTATACTGGTACATTATGGGGGGCACTAGGAGGAAGGGGGAGAGGAGCACTATGGAGGCATTTACTTGGGGAACTATATAGGGGTATTTTATACTGGTACATTATGGGGGCACTATGGGGACATTAGCTCAACTGGGGGCATTACAAGGGGGTATTTTTCTGCACTGTCACATTATAAGTAGAATTATTTCTACTGGGGGGCATTATGGTGGGCTTTATTACTCCCCCATGGTATGACCCCCTAGTAGCAGCACCAGCCTCTTCCTGCTCTGCTATCCCTCTGCCCCTTCTCCAAATCCTTATTATGAAATCTTTCTCATTAGGATAAAACACAACATCAGCTCCGCGGAGCCCCCGGCCAAAGTGTGGAAGTGGTGTCCGAGATCCCCAAGGGCCAAGCCAAGTAACTAAGTTTTCATGTGAAATATGTTTATGTTATACACATATAGCCTACACTGTGCCACACAATATACAGTATACCGCTACACTGTGTAGTCTGTTCTATAAGCACCATTGTTTTGTGGCGGCGGACAGAAAATAATCTGGAAGTGCCCCTCCCGAGACCAGGCTCTGGATCCGCCACTGCACAGCTCATGCATTATTATACTTTGTGATAATGAATATGCCCCTTCCCTTCATTACATTCTCAGAAACAAGCAGAGCATGGATGTCAATAAAATTATGCCCCCCCCTGGAAAAATTTCTGCGGACGACCATGCTCACATGCTTTGTCTATAACTGGGCATTAGAAGCAGGACTCACAGGCTTTCTCTATAACTAGGCATTAGAAGCAGGACTCACAGGCTTTGTCTATAACTGGGCATTAGAAGAAGGACTCACAGGCTTTGTCTATAACTGGGCATTAGAAGCAGGACTCACAGGCTTTCTCTATAACTAGGCATTAGAAGCAGGACTCACAGGCTTTCTCTATAACTAGGCATTAGAAGCAGGACTCACAGGCTTTGTCTATAACTGGGCATTAGAAGAAGGACTCACAGGCTTTGTCTATAACTGGCAGTTATAGAGAAAGCCTGTGAGTCCTGCTTCTAATGCCCAGTTATAGACAAAGCCTGTGAGTCCTTCTTCTAATGCCCAGTTACAGAGAAACCTTATGGCCTCTTTTACACGGGCGTTGCGGGAAAAGGTGCGGGCCCGTTGCGGGAACACCCGCGATTTTTCCGCACGAGTGCAAAACATTGTAATGCGTTTTGCACTCGCGTGAGAAAAATCGCGCATGTTTGGTACCCGAACTTCTTCACAGAAGTTCGGACTTGGGATCGGTGTTCTGTAGATTGTATTATTTTCCCTTATAACATGGTTATAAGGGAAAATAATAGCATTCTGAATACAGAATGCATAGTAAACTAGCGCTGGAGGGGTTAATTAAAAAATAAAAAATAATTAACTCACCTTAATCCACTTGCTGGTGCTGCCGGCATCTCGTCTGTCTCCTTCTGTGCTGAACAGGACCTGTAGTGAGCATTCATTCCAGGACCTTTGATGATGTCACTCCGGTCATCACATGATCCATCACCATGGTAAAAGATCATGTGACGTACCATGTGATGACCGGAGTGACGTCATCAAAGGTCCTGTAACTGTACTTAATGCTCACCACAGGTCCTATTCAGACAGAAGGAGACAGAAGCAGATGCTGGGCTACGCGATCAAGTGGACTAAGGTGAGTTAAATATATATTATTATTATTTTTTTAACCCCTCCAGCGCTGTTTTACTATGCATTCTGTATTCAGAATGCTATTATTTTCCCTTATAACCATGTTATAAGGGAAAATAATAATGATCGGGTCTCCATCCCGATTGTCTCCTAGCAACCGTGCGTGAAAATCGCACCGCATCCGCACTTGCTTGCGGATGCTTGCGATTTTCACGCAACCCCATTCACTTCTATGGGGCCTGCGTTGCGTGAAAAGCGCACAAAGAGGAGCATGCTGCGATTTTCACGCAACGCACAAGTGATGCGTGAAAATCACCGCTCATGTGAACAGCCCCATAGAAATTAATGGGTCAGGATTCCGTGCGGGTGTAATGCGTTCACCTCCCGCAACGCATCCGCGCGGAAAACTCGCTCGTGTGAAAGGGGCCTATGAGTTCTGTTTCCAATGTCCAGTTATAGAGAAAGCCTGTGAGTCCTGCTTCTAATGCCCATTATAAAGAAAGCATGAGAGTTCTGTTTCTAATGCCCAGATATGAAGAAGGCCTCCTTCTAACATATAAAGCCTGTGATTCCCATCTTCCCACTCCACTCCTAAAGAAAGTCTTTGAGGCCTGCTCACTCACTCTTAGGCCCCTTTCACACGGGCGAGTATTCCGCACGGATGCGATGCGTGAGTTGAATGCATTGCACCCGCACTGAATACCGCCCCATTCATTTCTATGGGGCTGTTCACATGAGCGGTGATTTTCACGCATCACTTGTGCGTTGCGTGAAAATCGCAGCATGCTCTATATTCTGCGTTTTTCACGCAACGCAGGCCCCATAGAAGTGATTGGGGTTGCGTGAAAATCGCAAGCATCCGCAAGCAAGTGCGGATGCGGTGCGATTTTCATGCACGTTTGCTAGGAGACGATCGGGATGGAGACCCGATCATTATTATTTTCCCTTATAACATGGTTATAAGGGAAAATAATAGCATTCTGAATACAGAATGCATAGTAAAATAGCACTGGAGGGGTTAAAAAAAATAAAAAATAATTTCTCTTCTGTCTTCATCTTAGCTGTGTGCAGCAACAGGACCTGTGGTGACGTCAATCCGGTCATCACATGATCCATCACATGATCTTTTACCATGGTGATGGATCATGTGATGGATCATGTGATGACCGGAGTGACGTCACCACAGGTCCTGTTGCTGCACAGAGCAAAGAAAGAAGTCAGAAGAGATGCCGGCTGCACGCTCAAGTGGACTAAGGTGAGTTAAATTATTTTTATTTTATTTTTAACCCCTCCAGCGCTAGTTTACTATGCATTCTGTATTCAGAATGCTATTATTTTCCCTTATAACCATGTTATAAGGGAAAATAATACAATCTACAGAACACCGATCCCAAGCCCGAACTTCTGTGAAGAAGTTCGGGTTTGGGTACCAAACATGCGCGATTTTTCTCACGCGCGTGCAAAACGCATTACAATGTTTTGCACTCGCGCGGAAAAATCGTGCATGTTCCCGCAACGCACCCGCACCTTTTCCCGCAACGCCCGTGTGAACCCAGCCTTAGAGTCCTGCCTTCTTGACTACTCAATGAATCGTACATAGGCAGTTTCTGGGGCCTTTTTAAGTACTACTGCCACCTACTTCTGCGGTTCTGTTGCTGGTTTTTCTCTGTAGTAGCCGGAGTGGTAACATAAAGTTATACATTTATTGTACAGCTTGTCATAGTCGTAATGTTACCAAATGTGTATATTTTTTCACATTTGAAAAATATTAGAACTCCAGCATCGTCCATTAAAATTCTTTCTTTATTCTGGAACTGGACAAGGATAAACAAAATAGCAGATTATACATCAAAACACAATTAATTGGGTTGAGTCCCCACTATATGCTCTAATATTCTTATATTCAATTTATGAATTGTTACAGCCCACATATTGTTAAAGGTACAGTACTAATGTGGCCATGAGTTTTATGCATGGCTCCCCACACTAGGATGGGCATGGCAATAAGGTCGACACAGTCTTAACTTTATTTGCCTCATGTAACAAGCTTACAGTTCTAACAGTATTTAACAGGTAACAGGCTTAGTGGTTACAGTCTTTCAATGAGCAGAACATAGGCAATATGATAACTTTCTCTTTATGTGGCAACAGACAATTATAACTCTGTTCCTTTAAGACGACACAACTTACTCTCCCATTGACTTGCATTGCATTCAGCTGTCTGGCTGTTAACACTCGGGCGCTGGTCTCTACAGCAAATGAAGACGGCTGTATCTGCAGTAAGGCTAGGGCTACACGGCGACACTGGTTGGGGCCAGGATCGCTGAGTAGCGGTGATCCCATAGAAATAGATGGGATGGCCAGGGCAGACACAACAAATCCAGCTGTGTTGGATTTCTGGCATCTGCCACTGCCATCCCATTCATTTCTATGGGTTCACCGCTACTCAGCGATCCTGGCCGCGACACATGTCACGTGACCGTGTAGCCCTAGCCTTAGCCTTAATCACTGAGGCTTTATCTACAGGTAGTGCAGAACAACACAATGGGGCGCATTTACTATACGGTTTGTGCAGGGGCGTAGCTATAGGGGGTGCAGAGGTAGAAGTCGCTACCGGGCCCAGGAGCCTGAGGGGGCCCAAAGACCCTTGTGCTGCATAAGAAGACACACAAAGCACTGAGGGAAGGGGGGCTCAAGCCTAACTCCTGCACCAGGGCCCATGAGCCTTTAGCTACGCCCCTGGGTTTGTGCCTTTTTTAGTATAATTTTTTTAGTCAGTCTCATTTTTTAGCCACATTTACTACTGAAATTGCACCAGTTTTTGAGGTGTTTGCGCCTTGATTTTTTTTAGAGTAGTTGAGAAGTTTCTAACTTTTGCGACTTTTTTTCCGATCTATTTACTGTATGTAACTTTTTTTTTTTTACATGTAAGGCCGCCCAGTGGCCATGCTGCGGATCGCAAATTGCGGGCCGCAATGCACGAACACCGACCGTGGGGCAGCCACAGCCGATCGCGGACCCATTCACTTTAATGACATGCTCTATCTTTTTGCGGAACGGAAGTACGGGAGGAAAGCCCACGGGAGCACTCCGTAGTGCTTCCGTAGGGTTCCGTTCCGCACCATTCCGCATCTTCGGATTTGCGGACCCATTGAAGTGAACGGGTCCGCATCTGTGATGCGGAATGCCCACGGAACGGCGCCCGCGTATTGCGGATCTGCAAATGCAGTCCGCAATACGGCAACAGGCAGCACACGTTCGTCTGCAGGAGGCCTAAATTTGTTGCAAAAACTGTCTAATTTCTACTCCACTGCAGGGCATTAAAAGTCGCACTTTTCCGGGAGACATGCAACTTTTCTCCACACAGATGCAACTTTTTCATGCGCAAATAAATTAGACCAGTCTAAGTGAATCTGAACCCGTCTAACTGAAAAACAACCATCAGTGGTCAGACTACTAACAATACGCCGAGTCTAAGGCTACTTTCACACTAGCGTTCAGGTGTCCGCTCGTGCGCTCCGTTTGAAGGGGCTCACGAGCGGCCCCGAACGCATCCGTCTGGCCGCAATGCATTCTCAATGGAGGCGGATCCACTGAGAATGCATCCGCCTGCCAGCGTTCAGCCTCCGCTCCGCTCAGTGAGCGGACACCTGAGCGCTGCTTGCAGCGTTCGGGTGTCCGCCTGGCCGTGCGGAGGCGAGCGGATCCGTCCAGACTTATAATGTAAGTCAATGGGGGACGGATCCGCTTGAAGATGACACTATATGGCTCAATCTTCAAGCGGATCCGTTCCCCATTGACTTTCAATGTAAAGTCTGAACGGATCCGCTCAGGTTACTTTCACACTTAGAAATTTTTCTAAGTAATAATGCAGACGGATCCGTTCTGAACGGATGCAAACGTCTGCATTATCGGAGCGGATCCGTCTGATGAAACATCAGACGGATCCGCTCCGAACGCTAGTGTGAAAGTAGCCTTAACCGTCAACTGCTGTGCGACTTTTAAGAAATTCTCAGCAAGAAATACACCTTTATAATTTTTTGGCCAAAAACAGACAAGCTTGATAAATGTCCTCCAAATCGGCTTCATCTGTAATAGGTGCTCCCGGATTACACTGAGCATCCTCTTATCAACTGCTAAAAGTCCTTCCACATGACAAGCAGCATCGTACTCCATCTCTCAGACAGTGTTTAATTACAAGCTGTAGGTTGGTCTTGGGTACAGGTCTGTCTCTTATACAGGCCTTGGCAGCTTCCAGGATGCATGGACTAGGTGGCATCTCTCTACCCTTCAGCTCTAATCTCAGTTCTTCAGTGGTATCCAGCTTCAGTTGCTCTAGATAATCATGAAATGTTGTACCTTTATGTCTAACACTGATCACCTCCACTATCTAGCTAGCAACTTGTAGGAATAAATACAGCAGCAGTTCCCAACTCACTATTCAATCTTATTCCTCCTACTGATCTTGAGGGGTGCTCTCTCGTTTAACTCCTTAGATGCCATGTTCAATAGCAACCGCATCATCTAAGTGACTTCAGATGGAGGGGGCTCCCTGTGTCAGCCATCGGCACCACTGCGAAGGAGATCGCGGGGTACCGATGTCTGTACATGGCAGCCAGGGGTCTAGTGAAAGCTCCCAGGTCTGACCTCTGTGTATGCCTATTAGGCCGTGCAAGAGGCACAGCCCTGCCAATCAGTTTCCTTCTGATGGCATAATACACTGTACTGCATAAGTAGTACAGTGTATTATGGAAAGAATCTGAGGACTGCATGTCAAAGAATATTAATAAGTAAAAAAAATATCCAAGTACAAACACACACACACCTTCTTCAATGCTTTTCAATGGAAAAAAAAAAGAAAAAAAAAACGAAATCCCATCCACACATTTGGCATTGCCACATCAACGACTCAAACTATAATTGTGGACCCACTGTTTTCGGGCCACATTATGAGCATGGCTAGCACACTTTTGTGTGCATGAGCTCTTAGGGTGCATTCATATGTATTTTGTGGTCCACAAAACACGGATCAGCAAAAAATACAGATGGCTTCTGTTAGGCCTGAAAGGATGACTCGATACGAGTAATTTTTTGCATCGAAGATTCGTTTGTGTCATGTGACCACGGAGCGCGAGCGAAGCACTTGCTATTACTCACGCTCCGTGGTCACCCGCCGGCCCGCACCACGCTGCACTGGATCCTGACACATTGTCAGGTCATATTGCACCTAAGCACCCGCTATGACCTGACGCTGTGTGACGTCAGGTCCCAGTGCAGCGCATGAAGAAGAAGATGGACAAGCTGTGGAGCGGTGCCCCTACAGGAGAGGTGTTTTATATCACTGGCGCTGGGGACATGGCTAGGAGGGGAAGCTGATGGCACTGAGGGGGCAGCTGATGGCACTGAGGGGGCAGCTGATGGAAGTGGGGGGAGCCTGATGGCACTGAGGGGGCAGCTGATGGAAGTGGGGGGAGCCTGATGGCACTGAGGGGGCAGCTGATGGCACTGAGGGGGCAGCTGATGGCACTGGAGGGGCAGCTGATGGAAGTGGGGGGAGCCTGATGGCACTGAGGGGGCAGCTGATGGCACTGGAGGGGCAGCTGATGGCACTGGGGGGAGCCTGATGGCACTGGGGAGGAACCTGATGGCATGGGGCTGAAGCTGATGAAAACATTATTTTAATTAGTTTTTTTTATTAGAGTACTCGATTTATCTTTGGATTAATTGGTAGAATACTTGATTGCAAAAACAGTCGATAGCTGCAGCCCTAGCTTCTGTGTGACGTCCGTGTTGCATCCTTTTTTTTTTTTGCGTATCTATTGTAACAATGCCTATCCTTGCCTGCAAAATGGACAAGAATAGGACTTGTTCTATCCTTTTTGGGGAGCTACAGAACAGACATACAGATACGGACAGCTCCCGGTGTGCTGTCTGCATTTTTTGCGGACCTATTGAAATAACCCGGTCCGCATTCTATCTGCAAAAAATGCAGTTCAGATGCGGACCAAAAATGTGAAACCTTACTGATTGACTCCAACGCTCAGCCAAGCAAATTCTAGACTATCGAGTTCTTTCTTTCTCTTTCTGGAGTACTCTAGAGTAGAGAGGGCTTTTTCAATGCCAATATCTCAGAGAAAGTGATTCTTTGGGACTCAGGCCTAGTTTTCTGAGTGAGCACATGTAGTTCTCTCTTCCTCAGCTAACACTAGACTTATGCTAAATTAGGGGTGGACCTAGGTGCAACTTCTAGTCTCCTACAGGGTAGAGTCAGGATTATTAACCCTGAATTATCTATACAAATCTATATGGGTAATACAATACATCAGAACATTAAATGACAAGAAACAGTTTTGCAAGTACTCTGTTTTGGGGTATACAAGTGTAGTGGTTGGACAGATGCATTCAGCATAGATTGGAGATGGGAGAGTTAATTGAAGGGAAGACCAATTAGTCTTGAGTTACAGTCACCAAGAGGAGAATGAATCAGGGCAATAAGAGTTTTTGCTGTCTCAGTAATAGTAATATGCAGTGAAATTGAGGCACACAGATTTTTTTTGTGTTGCAATTAAATTATTTATTTAGTTTCGCAGTAGTTTCATCCAATTGCCCGATAGTTATCTTCAAGGTACAAACAGAATATCTAGACCGGACGTTTCGGTCACATCAGACCTTCATCAGCGGTCACATTTTTATCTGCAATCCTATACAATAGAGGAGATGAGCTGGAGTAAAGAGCCACTGGAAGACTCATAGAGGAAATATATATAAAAAACTATCCGACATATTGTTAGATATACAGGGAAAACGACACAAGGCAAGTCAACAGGTACAATGGAAGAAAACGACATAAATATATATATTTATATAATCCAGATTTCATATAATACATAAAGTATTAGTATAGATTAGGGCTTGTTGAAGGAGAGTAATGGAGAAGAGTATATATAGGATAATGATGGATGGATGTAGTCAGGACGCTCCACACAATGGATCTTCTATATAGGCCATCTGTATTAGTCTGTGCGGTCCACACTGATCAAAAGTTTGGAGCAAACGGCATGTTACAATGTATTTACAATTAATACATGTTCGGAGCGTAAAGGAAGAATGCTCATTGTCAAGATCACAAATTGTTTGTAGGTTGCTGAATACATACATCCGAGTAGTACATATAGGGTATCTCGAAGGACAATGCTCTGCTATATGTTGTCTGTAGGTAGCTGAATACATATATTAAAGTGGTACATGCTGGGTACATCAAAAGAGACTGCTTTGCTATGAGTTGTCTATAAGTTGATGAACATATTTATCCTGAGTAATACATGCTGGGTATATCAAAGAATGATACTCTGTTATTATCAGTTGTCCATTGACTGCTGAATACATATATCTGAATAATGCCTGCCGGGTACATGAAGAACAATGCTATGCCACAAGTTATCATGCTGGGTACAACAAGGAGTAGTTCACAGTTAAGTAAATCGAGTCTAAAGTGCATAGAATCATCATGTGCCTGGAGGCTGCTGGCATAAAACGTAGTGGAATTGTACTATTGCCTCCAAATGGGGACTGTAATATATGGTGCGTGGAGGACGCCGGGCCCTACAAGAATAATCGAATTCCAAGAGGCTTGAGATCGCGCTTGAGACCCACACTCTTTGCAGACAAAAAGGAATTCTGTGAGCGATTTGAAAACATCCTGAACAAATGTTCCTTTGACCTTATTCTCCTAACAATTGTAGAATTACAGACCTCAATTGGTGACCTATCCAAGAAAATCAAAACCACGGAAGCCCAACTAACATCTACCATTCCAGAAGAAGATTTGACAAAGGCCAAGGAAAGAATCGAGAAACGGCTGTGGGAATACAAAAGAAACACTGAACAGAATGAACGTCAGAAATTTTTACGTGACGCCGAGCACTACAGATTAGACACAGTTTATTGGTGGAAAAGTAATCAAATTACCGGGGATACCGCCACTCATACTACTCCTGCTCTTCAAACTCAGACAGCGACAGATCCGGAAACTACGAATACCAACTCCGTTTTTTAGGCAACTACCAACGGAGAGGCAGAGCAAGATGCGGAAGACCAGGAGGGGTGGCAGAAAGTCAAGAAGAACGCATACAGACACGCTCCCAGGTAAGGAGGACAATTTAGTCATTAATATCTCATCCACCACACAGATCACTATCCTACAGAAGGGTTTATCATTTTGCCCTACACCAACCTTTACATTTGAACAGGAACTACAAAGATTCTATCAGACATTATGACTTAAAACTCACTTTCAGGAACTCCCAATACAGGAACCGGGGACATCCACTCCGCAGGGAATACTATCCATTGTCAGCATCCAGTGGAGACATATATTTCCTTGTCCCAAAACCTAGTAAAAGGCATACTAATGGCAAACACACAAGGTCATTACAGGCACACTAATAACTTGTCCTCTGAGACACTACAACATAATAAAGAAATTATTATTAAACCATCGGACAAAGGAGGAGCCCTTGTCGTCATGGACAAGGCGGATTACCTGACCGAGATTAGAAGATAACTCTCGGACACGTAGACGTATGAAATACTACCCAGGGATCCCACCACACAGATGCAAGATCTAATTTCAAGTACTATCAGTACATACTCACATTCAGGAGTCATTGATTCCAAAACAGCCACTTTCCTCACCAAACAAAATCCCATTACTCCCGTTTATTACATATTACCTAAAATCAATAAAAGTCTCAACAATCCTCCAGGATGTCCCATAGTGGCCTCGACTGATTCAATTTTTTCCCCTTTAGCCATCTACATGGAGAAAATACTCACACCATTAATTAGAACATCGAGATCTTTTAAACTGAAAGAAATTGCTATAACACCAGAAAGCATCCTACTAACCTTAGATGTCAACAGCCTATACACTGCGTGCAGAATTATTAGGCAAATGAGTATTTTGACCACATCATCCTCTTTATGCATGTTGTCTTACTCCAAGCTGTATAGGCTCGAAAGCCTACTACCAATTAAGCATATTAGGTGATGTGCATCTCTGTAATTAGAAGGGGTGTGGTCTAATGACATCAACACCCTATATTAGGTGTGCATAATTATTAGGCAACTTCCTTTCCTTTGGCAAAATGGGTCAAAAGAAGGACTTGACAGGCTCAGAAAAGTCAAAAATAGTGAGATATCTTGCAGAGGGATGCAGCACTCTTAAAATTGCAAAGCTTCTGAAGCGTGATCATCGAACAATCAAGCGTTTCATTCAAAATAGTCAACAGGGTCGCAAGAAGCGTGTGGAAAAACCAAGGCGCAAAATAACTGCCCATGAACTGAGAAAAGTCAAGCGTGCAGCTGCCAAGATGCCACTTGCCACCAGTTTGGCCATATTTCAGAGCTGCAACATCACTGGAGTGCCCAAAAGCACAAGGTGTGCAATACTCAGAGACATGGCCAAGGTAAAAAAGGCTGAAAGACGACCACCACTGAACAAGACACACAAGCTGAAACGTCAAGACTGGGCCAAGAAATATCTCAAGACTGATTTTTCTAAGGTTTTATGGACTGATGAAATGAGAGTGAGTCTTGATGGGCCAGATGGATGGGCCCGTGGCTGGATTGGTAAAGGGCAGAGAGCTCCAGTCCGACTCAGACGCCAGCAAGGTGGAGGTGGAGTACTGGTTTGGGCTGGTATCATCAAAGATGAGCTTGTGGGGCCTTTTCGGGTTGAGGATGGAGTCAAGCTCAACTCCCAGTCCTACTGCCAGTTTCTGGAAGACACCTTCTTCAAGCAGTGGTACAGGAAGAAGTCTGCATCCTTCAAGAAAAACATGATTTTCATGCAGGACAATGCTCCATCACACGCGTCCAAGTACTCAACAGTGTGGCTGGCAAGAAAGGGTATAAAAGAAGAAAATCTAATGACATGGCCTCCTTGTTCACCTGATCTGAACCCCATTGAGAACCTGTGGTCCATCATCAAATGTGAGATTTACAAGGAGGGAAAACAGTACACCTCTCTGAACAGTGTCTGGGAGGCTGTGGTTGCTGCTGCACGCAATGTTGATGGAGAACAGATCAAAACACTGACAGAATCCATGGATGGCAGGCTTTTGAGTGTCCTTGCAAAGAAAGGTGGCTATATTGGTCACTGATTTGTTTTTGTCTTGTTTTTGAATGTCAGAAATGTATATTTGTGAATGTTGAGATGTTATATTGGTTTCACTGGTAAAAATAAATAATTGAAATGAGTATATATTTGTTTTTTGTTAAGTTGCCTAATAATTATGCACAGTAATAGTCACCTGCACACACAGATATCCCCCTAAAATAGCTAAAACTAAAAACAAACTAAAAACTACTTCCAAAAATATTCAGCTTTGATATTAATGAGTTTTTTGGGTTCATTGAGAACATGGTTGTTGTTCAATAATAAAATTAATCCTCAAAAATACAACTTGCCTAATAATTCTGCACTCCC
This sequence comes from Bufo bufo, assembly GCF_905171765.1. NCBI lineage: Eukaryota > Metazoa > Chordata > Amphibia > Anura > Bufonidae > Bufo > Bufo bufo. Next base: position 671,518,587 of record NC_053391.1, on the reverse strand, counting down.
TGTATACATCTATAGCACACGAGAAGGGGATTCAAGCCACGGCAAGGCTAATACACAACCACTCTACTCTGGACAATACACAACAGGATTTTTGCCTCAAAATCCTTGAGATTATACTCACTAAAAAAAAAATCTGTTTGGTGACACATACTATGGCCAGAGAAGGGGTACCGCAATGGGATCTAACGTGGCCCTTCCTTATGCAAATGCCTTCATGATCACGTTCGAGGAGGATCACGTCTACACGAATCCCTTATTTCAGCAATATGCTGATATTTGGTATCGTTTTATAGACAACATCTTTTGCATCTGGAGGGGACCCATATCCACTGTACACCAATTGGTAGAAGACCTTAACCAGGCACACAACAAACTAGGCTTTACCTCCCATACCAGTAAGGAGGAGATCAGCTTCCTTGACACACTTGTCAAAATTGATCAAACGGGAACACTATCCGTAGATTTGTACAACAAACCAACTGATCGTAACAGTCTCCTCTATTACAAAAGTTGCCACCCTAGGGCTACAAAAAAATCCTTACCCCGGTCACAGTACACACAGGTAGATCATATTGTGAGTAACGACAAGACAAAAATGACACAATTCGACGCCATGACCAAAAAATTTCTAAATAGGGGTTACCCTGAGACCATTCTGAACAGCACCTTACAAGACCTGACCGAGACCCAGGGGTCACGACTGAAACCTAACAATCAAAATAGAATAGCGTGTGTAACCACATTTCATCCCTTAATGCTAAAAATCCAACAGGCTCTCAAACAACACTGGCTACTCCTTGCCAAAGCCTATCCTAGCATAAAAGAATGTAATCAGTCCCCCCTGACGTGCTACAAAAGATCTCCCAATATTAGGGATAAATTAGTCAAGGCAGACGTAGGCAGTTTCACCAAACTACCAAAACCTTTTTACACAGTAGACGACAAGGCCCATATCCTTGCCTTCACTGCGCCCGGTGTTCGAGTGTTATAAAAGGTGAATATGCAACACATCCACGCATCGGACAGACCATTCCAATTCAAGGATTTTATACCTGCGATTCCAGTTTTGTGATTTATTTAATAAAATGCACGTGTGGACTTGCGAATGTGGGCGAGACGACGCAACACGTTCGGGATCGAATAAGCAAGCACAAATCAACCATCTGACCTGGCCATACATTATTACCAATACAACACCATTTTCCGACAAAAAAATCCAAATCTCACAACTTCGTTTCCAAATTTTGGAACAAATCTATTCACCCAGGAGAGGAGGCAATCGGATACTCCTCCTAAGACAACGCGAGGCTTTCTGGATTTATAAACTAGGGACACTTTCGCCTAATGGCTTGAATCGTGAATGTGACTTCATCAATATATAAACTTGAATGATATATGTACATACGTGCAGGGGCGTAGCTAAATGCTCATAGGCCCTGGTATAAGAGTTCAGCTTGGGTCCCCTTCCCTCAGTACTTTGTGGCCAGGGGCAGGGAAGCACATTTGTCCTGCCTGAGGCAAAAATTAAGATGCCCCCCCCCATGCCAAATTCTTGACCTAACCCCTTCCCTTCAGCCAGAGGTATAACTTGACCAGCATGCACTTTCTATAATACCGGTGTCTTCTTATGTGGCACAAGGGTCTTTGGGCCCCTCAGGCTCCTGGGGCCGGTAGCGACTGCTACCTCTGCACCCCCTATAGCTAAGCCCCTGCATACGTGTATAGTCTTAACATTATTCTATTCTTTCCACAGACCCGCTGAAAAAAAAAATTGTCTGCATCGGGTGAGGGTGAGATGACCTTTTTCCCTACTTTCCCTTAACTCCACCTTGGTTTCATGTTTTATATATAAAGATTTTTTTTTAAAGTTTTTTTTATATACAGTACAGACCAAAAGTTTGGACATACCTTCTCATTCAAAGAGTTTTCTTTATTTTCATGACTATGAAGGCATCAAAACTATGAATTAACACATGTGGAATTATATACATAACAAACCAGTGTGAAACAACTGAAAATATGTCATATTCTAGGTTCTTCTAAGTAGCCACCTTTTGCTTTGATTACTGCTTTGCACACTCTTGGCATTCTCTTGATGAGCTTCAAGAGGTAGTCCTCTGAAATGATCTTCCAACAGTCTTGAAGGAGTTCCCAGAGATGCTTAGCACTTGTTGGCCCTTTTGCCTTCACTCTGCGGTCTAGCTCACCCCAAACCATCTCGATTGGGTTCGGGTCCGGTGACTGTGGAGGCCAGGTCATCTTGCGCAGCACCCCATGACTCTCCTTCATGGTCAAATAGCCCTTACTTTCAAAGTTTTCCCAATTTTTCGGCTGACTGACTGACCTTCATTTCTTAAAGTAATGATGGCCACTTGTTTTTCTTTACTTAGAATTTTTTTTATGGCAAGAAAAAAGCAGCTAACAGTCTATTCAGTAGGACTATCAGCTGTGTATCCACCTGACTTCTCCTCAACGCAACTGATGGTCCCAACCCAATTTATAAGGCAAGAAATCCCACTTATTAAACCTGACAGGACACACCTGTGAAGTGAAAACCATTTCAGGGGTCTACCTCTTGAAGCTCATCAAGAGAATGCCAAGAGTGTGCAAAGCAGTAATCAAAGCAAAAGGTGGCTACTTTGAAGAACCTAGAATATTACATATTTTCAGTTGTTTCACACTTGTTTGTTATGTATATAATTCCACATGTGTTAATTCATAGTTTTGATGCCTTCAGTGTGAATCTACAATTTTCATAGTCATGAAAATAAAGAAAACTCTTTGAATGAGAAGGTGTGTCCAAACTTTTGGTCTGTACTGTATATAATTTTTTTTCCCTTTATTATTTCCTTTCTCCCTTTATAACCAATTTTCTCCTTAATTTCCTACATTGAATTACGGTTCTGTATAATGTAGTACATACATATACACTCACCTAAAGAATTATTAGGAACACCTGTTCTATTTCTCATTAATGCAATTATCTAGTCAACCAATCACATGGCAGTTGCTTCAATGCATTTAGGGGTGTGGTCCTGGTCAAGTCAATCTCCTGAACTCCAAACTGAATGTCAGAATGGGAAAGAAAGGTGATTTAAGCAATTTTGAGCGTGGCATGGTTGTTGGTGCCAGACGGGCCGGTCTGAGTATTTCACAATTTGCTCAGTTACTGGGATTTTCACGCACAACCATTTCTAGGGTTTACAAAGAATGGTGTGAAAAGGGAAAAACATCCAGTATGCGGCAGTCCTGTGGCCGAAAATGCCTTGTGGATGCTAGAGGTCAGTGGAGAAAGGGCCGACTGATTCAAGCTGATAGAAGAGCAACGTTGACTGAAATAACCACTCGTTACAACTGAGGTATGCAGCAAAGCATTTGTGAAGCCACAACACGCACAACCTTGAGGCGGATGGGCTACAACAGCAGAAGACCCCACCGGGTACCACTCATCTCCACTACAAATAGGAAAAAGAGGCGCCAATTTGCATGAGCTCACCAAAATTGGACTGTTTAAGACTGGAAAAATGTTGCCTGGTCTAATGAGTCTCGATTTCTGTTGAGACATTCAAATGGTAGAGTCCGAATTTGGCGTAAACAGAATGAGAACATGTATCCATCATGCCTTGTTACCACTGTGCAGGCTGGTGGTGGTAGTGTAATGGTGTGGGGGATGTTTTCTGGGCACACTTTAGGCCCCTTAGTGCCAATTGGGCATCGTTTAAATTCCACGGGCTACCTGAGCATTGTTTCAGACCATGTCCATCCCTTCATGACCACCATGTATCCATCCTCTGATGGCTACTTCCAGCAGGATAATGCACCATGTCACAAAGCTCGAATCATTTCAAATTGGTTTCTTGAACATGACAATGAGTTCACTGTACTAAAATGGCCCCCACAGTCACCAGATCTCAACCCAATAGAGCATCTTTGGGATGTGGTGGAATGGGAGCTTCATGCCCTGGATGTGCATCCCTCAAATCTCCATCAACTGCAAGATGCTATCCTATCAATATGGGCCAACATTTCTAAAGAATGCTATCAGCACCTTGTTGAATCAATGCCACGTAGAATTAAGGCAGTTCTGAAGGCAAAAGGGGTCCAACACCGTATTAGTATGGTGTTCTTAATAATTTTTTAGGTGAGTGTATAGACTCTACCTCTACATAGAGTTAGAGATTTCCTCTATCGCTATAATTTTCATGTATTGCCCTTTTGGCAATATGGAAGTTGTCCCCTTACATTGGGTAGTAATACGGGTAGCGTACAATACTATGGTGGAACGCATTATCGGCGCTCCACCGGTCACGTGAGATCTCTGTGGAACGCACACCTGCGTCCCAGGCACCACGTGACTTCCGGTCACATGACCGGAACTACTAGGAGTTCATACACTTTAAACCCGGATAGGGGCGATGCAGGCGCCGCACATCCGGGCCCAGAAGACCCATTCTTGCCTCCCAGAACAGGTACAGATGGATTAACCTTTTTTCTTTTATAAGTGGCGAGCGGGCCCGGCGTCCTCCACGCACCATATATTACGGTCCCCATTTGGAGGCAATAGTACAATTCCACTATGTTTTATGCCAGCAGCCTCCAGGCACATGATGATTCTATGCACTTTAGGCTCGATTTACTTAACAGTGAACTACTCCTTGTTGTACCCAGCATGATAACTTGTGGCATAGCATTGTTCTTCATGTACCCAGCAGGCATTATTCAGATATATGTATTCAGCAGTCAATGGACAACTGATAACAGAGTATCATTCTTTGATATACCCAGCATGTATTACTCAGGATAAATATGTTCATCAACTTATCGACAACTCATAGCAAAGCAGTCTCTTTTGATGTACCCAGCATGTACCACTTTAATATATTGTAAGGGGTTACACTCTCAGGTAGGGCGGCGATGACAGATTCTCTTGCAGACCACAGGGTTAAAGTCCAAATGTTGCTTTATTTATCACACTCCGGCAATACAGGCAACCCCAGTTATAATTCACTGGGTAAGCTGAAGGTCCAGCACCACAAAACATAAACCAAAATAAACACCTGCCCGTCTGGGCTCTGGCTAATACAGTGAAGTTCCTAACTCACCTATTGAACACAGTTCACACAGAGAATTTGGCTTCTCTAGCCAGCAGAGCAGGCAGCTTCCCAGACTTTCTCCAGGCCTCACTCTCCCCAGACTGACATCCTGGACTTTACTTTATTTCCCCTTGATGATCCCAGCTGGCTTCAGCTGGGGATCCCGCAGGCTAGGGGAAAACCTGTCCCGGAATGGGGTGGACTGGGGAGGTCCCTCTACCAATCCTACCTTCTCCCAGTCCAATAAAATCCAGCCCATAAACTTAACAAAACTGTCTCAGCGACCTACACATTGCTGAGACCATTTTAACCTTCTGGATTTTATTTTCCTCACCCAGTTGAGGAAGCTGGGTGGGATATACACCCCTTCCAGGACTCTACCATACACTTTTCTGTTCACCTTACCACAATATGTATTCAGCTACCTACAGAAAACTTATAGCAGAGCATTGTCCTTCGAGATGCCCTATATGTACTACTCGGATGCATGTATTCAGCAACCTACAAACAATTTGTGATCTTGACAATGAGCATTCTTCCTTTAAGCTCCGAACATGTATTAATTGTAAATACATTGTAACATGCCGTTTGCTCGAAACTTTTGATCAGTGTGGACCGCACAGACTAATACAGATGTTCTATATAGAAGATCCATTGTGTGGAGCGTCCTGACTACATCCATCCATCCATCCATCATTATCCTATATATGCTCTTCTCCATAACTCTCCTTCAACAAGCCCTAATCTATACTAATACTTTATGTATTATATGAAATCTGGATTATATATATATATATATTTTTTTTATGTCGTTTTCTTCCATTGTACCTGTTGACTTGCCTTGTGTCGTTTTCCCTGTATATCTAACAATATGTCGGATAGTTTTTTATATATATTTTTATATTATTGAATGCATCCACTATGAGTCTTCCAGTGGCTCTTTACTCCAGCTCATCTCCTCTGTTGTATAGGATTGCAGATAAAAATGTGACCGCTGATGAAGGTCTGATGTGACCGAAACATCCGGTCTAGATATTCTGTTTGTACCTTGAAGATAACTATTTGGCAATTGGATGAAACTACTTCAAAACGAAATAAATAATTTAATTGCAACACAAAAAAAATCTGTTTGCCTCAATTTCACTGCATGTACATTGGCTGATTTCAGCCCTTGATTGGCACCAGAGTCCATCGAATTAAGTGCGGTTCTCCACTTCATCATATATCAGTAATAGTAATAGACATTGCATCTGTCCTAGGCATTTCAGCTAGAGTTACTGACCGTGTCACTTTAATCTTCAAAAGCGGCCATTACTGTGCAAGACACATCCCATACCTACTGGACTATTACAGCTAGAAAGTCATATTCAAACTAGAATTCAAACTAGAATAATCATATTCAAATTATCTTCAATATAAATCAAGCTGCAAAAGTTAGTGAAGTCCTCCAGAAATGTTAGATTTGCATTGAAAATAAAAGGTTATGTGCCATGAGGGATTACTTCGGAGAACACGATTTTCCTTGTACGGATTTGTTGGGTCAAACACGTGACTTTCCAGTTATCCTTCCTCACAATGTAAAACAAGAACAGAAGTTCAATGCATTCTGTCACAGCTCTGCCCTATGGGTATTATTTCATTTGACCAGGAATGGTCCTGACTTTAAAGGGGTTGTCTGAGATATGTAAAATAAATAAATAAATAAAGCACTGTAAATCTGATGGTCAGCAATATCTACATAAGGTAAGCAAGTTTTAGGCTATTCTGGCCCCTTTGTTTACATGCAGTTGCAGAGCGGTGAGGGGGTGTAATAAAATTGCTGCCCTGCCTGCTGTCTGACTGCTGAGATACTCATGTTGCATGTGTGGAACTGCAAGTTCCAGCTGTGCAGTACAATAACATTGCTGATACAGACGGATCTTCCTCCTACCTGTTCTTGTGCAACACCTGTTCTCTGCAGACACTTCCTCACAGCCAGCAGAAGAGTACAGAGGAGAGAACTCCTCAGGTCTTTGTCAGCTCTGTGTTTGCAGGGTGAGGAGGGAGGGAAGAACCTGTGCAGAGCATTTGTCTCTTCACTGCCTGGAGAAGAGGAAACCCTGCAGCTGATCCCCTAACCCTACGTCTATGCTGCTGATGGTAGAAGGGGTTAAACATTCCTGAAGAATCCAGGGGGAGGGGAGACACAGGGCAGACAGCTCAGCCAAAAGATTTGGAAGTACAAGGGGGCGTGACTTGCCGCTCCAACCAACACAGCCTTCACAGTGACATTCTGTGCACAGACCCGCTCCCTCCTGCTCCCCCATTCTTGTGTACGTAATGTCATCAGAGCAGGGAAAGATAATGACATCACAGGTCATGTGACCCTCAGCTAACTAGGAGAACAGGGCCCCTGGAGATGAACTAAGTGAACTTAAAACCCCTTACATTTTCTTAGTTAGAAACATACAAAGAACAAAAAATGACTTTGACAAAGCCTTTAAAAAGTATGTATAGTTTTTCAATTATCTCACAGTTAAAGGGGTGGGGTGCTGTGAATGCCACTGGGGTGCAATGGAGGTCAATGTTAAGGGGTAGGGCACTGTTGAGGTCACTGTTACGGGGGCCGGTGCTGTGTAGGTCACTGTAAGGAGGAATGGTGCTGTGAAGGTCACTGTTAAGGGGACAGGCGCTGTGAAGGTCACTGTTAAGGGGTGGGTGCTCTGGAGGTCAATATTAAGGTGTAGGGCACTGTTGAGTTCACTGTTAAGGGCAGGCTGATATGGAGGTCACAGTTAAAGGGGTGGGGTGCTGTGAAAGTCACTGGGGTGCAGTGGAGGTCACTTTTAAGGGGGCAGGGTGCTGTGGAAATCATTGTTAAGGAGGCAGGGCACCTTGAAGGTCATTGTTAAGGAGGTTGGATGCTGTGGAGATCACTGTTAAGGGGGTGGGGCACTGTGAAGGTCACAGTTAAAGGAGAGGGATGCTGTGGAGTTCACTGTTAAGGGCTCATGCACCAACCGTATGTATTTTGCGGTCCACAAAAAACGGATCCGCAAAAAATACGGATGGCGTTCATGTGCATTCCGTATTTTGCTGAATGGAATAGCTGGCCCCTAATAGAACAGTCCTATCCTTGTCCGCAATGCAGACAATAATAGGACATGTTTAATTTTATTTTTATGTTTTTATGGAAATGGAATGCACACGTAGTAACTTCCGTTTATTTTGCGAACCCATTGACATGAATAGTTCCACATACAGTGCGCAAAAAAAAAAAAAACGGAAAAGACATGGAAAGAAAATATGTTAGTGTGGATGAGCCCTAAGAGGCCCATGTTAAGGGTTGGCCTGTGGAGGTCAATATTAAGGTGGCGGGGTGCTGTGGAGGTCCCTGTTAAGGGGGCAGGGTGCTGTGAAGTTAACTGTTAAAGGGGTAGGGTGCTCTGGAGGGTACTGTTAAAGGAGTGTGATGCTGTGGAGGTCACTGTTAAGGGGCAGGGTGCTGTGGAGTTAACTGTTAAAGGGGCTGGTGGCTGTGGATGGTACTGTTAAGGAGGGTGGGGCACTGTGGAGATCACAGTTAAAGGGCAGGGGTGCTGTGGAGGTCAATGTTAAGGGGTAGGGCACTGTTGAGGTCACTGTTACGGGGGCCGGTGCTGTGTAGGTCACTGTAAGGAGGAATGGTGCTGTGAAGGTCACTGTTAAGGGGACAGGCGCTGTGAAGGTCACTGTTAAGGGGTGGGTGCTCTGGAGGTCAATATTAAGGTGTAGGGCACTGTTGAGTTCACTGTTAAGGGCAGGCTGATATGGAGGTCACAGTTAAAGGGGTGGGGTGCTGTGAAAGTCACTGGGGTGCAGTGGAGGTCACTTTTAACCACCTCCGGACCGCTGTACGCACAGACGCGTCCTGGAGGTGGTTGATTGATTCCGAGTGGACGCGCCGGCGCGTCCTCTCGCGAGACGCGAGATTTCCTGTGAACGCGCGCACACAGGCGCGCGCGCTCACAGAAACGGAAGGTAAGAGAGTTGATCTCCAGCCTGCCAGCGGCGATCGTTCGCTGGCAGGCTGGAGATGTGATTTTTTTAACCCCTAACAGGTATATTAGACGCTGTTTTGATAACAGCGTCTAATATACCTGCTACCTGGTCCTCTGGTGGTCCCCTTTGTTTGGATCGACCACCAGAGGACACAGGTAGCTCAGTAATATGTTGCACCAAGCACCACACTACACTACACCCCCCCCCGTCACTTATTAACCCCTTATTCACCCTTGATCACCCCTGATCACCCCATATAGACTCCCTGATTACCCCCCTGTCATTGATTACCCCCCTGTCATTGATCAACCCCCTGTAAAGCTCCATTCAGACGTCCGCATGATTTTTACGGATACACTGATAGATGGATCGGATCCGCAAAACGCACACGGACGTCTGAATGGAGCCTTACAGGGGCATGATCAATGACTGTGGTGATCACCCCATATAGACTCCCTGATCACCCCCCTGTCATTGATTACCCCCCTGTCATTGATCACACCCCTGTAAAGCTCCATTCAGACGTCCGCATGATTTTTACGGATCCACTGATAGATGGATCGGATCCGCAAAACGCACACGGACGTCTGAATGGAGCCTTACAGGGGCATGATCAATGACTGTGGTGATCACCCCATATAGACTCCCTGATCACCCCCCTGTCATTGATTACCCCCCTGTCATTGATCACACCCCTGTAAAGCTCCATTCAGACGTCCGCATGATTTTTACGGATCCACTGATAGATGGATCGGATCCGTAAAACGCACACGGACGTCTGAATGGAGCCTTACAGGGGCATGATCAATGACTGTGGTGATCACCCCATATAGACTCCCTGATCACCCCCCTGTCATTGATTACCCCCCTGTCATTGATCACCCCCCTGTAAAGCTCCATTCAGACGTCCGCATGATTTTTACTTATCCACTGATAGATGGATCGGATCCGCAAAACGCATACGGACGTCTGAATGGAGCCTTACAGGGGCGTGATCAATGACTGTGGTGATCACCCCATATAGACTCCCTGATCACCCCCCTGTCATTGATTACCCCCCTGTCATTGATCACACCCCTGTAAAGCTCCATTCAGACGTCCGCATGATTTTTACGGATCCACTGATAGATGGATCGGATCCGCAAAACGCACACGGACGTCTGAATGGAGCCTTACAGGGGCGTGATCAATGACTGTGGTGATCACCCCATATAGACTCCCTGATCACCCCCCTGTCATTGATCACCCCCCTGTCATTGATCACCCCCCTGTAAGGCTCCATTCAGACATTTTTTTGGCCCAAGTTAGCGGAAATTTTTTTTTTTTCTTACAAAGTCTCATATTCCACTCACTTGTGTCAAAAAATTAAATCTCACATGAACTCACCATACCCCTCACAGAATCCAAATGCGTAAAATTTTTTAGACATTTATATTCCAGACTTCTTCTCACGCTTTAGGGCACCTAGAATGCCAGGGCAGTATAAATACCCCACATGTGACCCCATTTCGGAAAGAAGACACCCCCAGGTATTCCGTGAGGGGCATATTGAGTCCATGAAAGATTGAAATTTTTGTCCCAAGTTAGCGGAAAGGGAGACTTTGTGAGAAAAAAATAAATAAAATCAATTTCCGCTAACTTGTGGCAAAAAAAAAAAAAATTTCTATGAACTCGCCATGCCCCTCATTGAATACCTTGGGGTGTCTTCTTTCCAAAATGGGGTCACATGTGGGGTATTTATACTGCCCTGGCATTCTAGGGGCCCTAAAGCGTGAGAAGAAGTCTGGGATCCAAATGTCTAAAAATGCCCTCATAAAAGGAATGTGGGCCCCTTTGCGCATTTAGGCTGCAAAAAAGTGTCACACATGTGGTATCGCCGTACTCAGGAGAAGTTGGGGAATGTGTTTTGGGGTGTCATTTTACATATACCCATGCTGGGTGAGAGAAATATCTTGGCAAAAGACAACTTTTCCCATTTTTTTATACAAAGTTGGCATTTGACCAAGATATTTATCTCACCCAGCATGGGTATATGTAAAATGACACCCCAAAACACATTCCCCAACTTCTTCCGAGTACGGCGATACCACATGTGTGGCACTTTTTTGCAGCCTAGGTGGGCAAAGGGGCCCACATTCCAAAGAGCACCTTTCGGATTTCACAGGTCATTTACCTACTTACCACACATTAGGGCCTCTCGAAAATGCCAGGGCAGTATAACTACCCCACAAGTGACCCCATTTTGGAAAGAAAACACCCCAAGGTATTCCGTGAGGGGCATGGCGAGTTCCTAGAATTTTTTATTTTTTGTCACAAGTTAGTGGAAAATGATGATTTTTTTTTTTTCCTTACAAAGTCTCATATTCCACTAACTTGTGACAAAAAATAAAAACTTCCATGAACTCACTATGCCCATCAGCGAATACCTTGGGGTGTTTTCTTTCCAAAATGGGGTCACTTGTGGGGTAGTTATACTGCCCTGGCATTCTAGGGGCCCAAATGTGTGGTAAGGAGTTTGAAATCAAATTCTGTAAAAAATGACCAGTGAAATCCGAAAGGTGCTGTCACGGATGGTGTACAGGAAACAAGACAATACCATATAAACAATGTCTCTCTGGATCCACAACTAAGGAACAAAGGGAGACCCCTGCAATAGACCTGCCGCTCTCCCTCACTGCTCAGCCTATGCGAACACCCCAAAGGTGGATGGCCGCATATCCACGTTCCTCGGCTATCTATTACCTGAAGACCCTACAATAGTGAAGGGACACGACCACCGGCTCCCTACACTGACACGGAGGGAGTCAGGGTCACCTGGATCCAGAAAAGACAAAATCATAAATACATAAACAGCACTTATCTTGCAGACGAATGACGACTGACGACTGGGAACAGGGAACTGGGAGCTGGGAACTGGAAACAGCATGCACACCCACTCCAGGAAGTTGTATCAGCCGCACACTACTGCATTATGGGGAGGAACTTAAAGGGTAGCGATCAGTCTAACTGCATGACAGCTGAGATAGACTAACGAGATGAGAAACTAAACCAAAACAAAGAAATTCAAGGAGGAGGATCTGAGAAGCTCCTGTGAGCGCTTCTCAGCTGTCTGGCTGTGACAGTACCCCTCCCTCTAGGAGTGGACTCCGGACACTCAGGGCCCACCTTCTCAGGATGGGACCTATGGAAAGCCCTGATGAGACGAGAGGCCTTAATGTCCGTCACTGGGACCCACATCCTCTCCTCAGGACCATAACCCTCCCAATGAACGAGGTACTGGAGGGAACCGCGGACAAGACGAGAATCCACAATCCTAGAGACCTGAAATTCAAGATTTCCATCAACCATAATCGGAGGAGGAGCCAAAGGCGAGGGTACAATAGGTTGAACATAAGGTTTCAATAAGGACTTATGAAAAACATTATGGATCTTCCAAGTCTGAGGAAGATCAAGACGGTAGGCAACAGGATTGATGACAGACAGGATCTTGTAAGGCCCAATAAACCTAGGACCCAACTTCCAGGAGGGAACCTTCAATTTGATATTCTTGGTAGACAACCACACCAGATCACCAACATTCAGGTCCGGACCAGGCACACGTCTCTTATCCGCCACACGCTTATATCTCTCACTCATGCTCTTTAGATTATCCTGAATCTTTTGCCAAATAGATGACAAAGACGAGGAGAATCTGTCCTCATCAGGCAAACCAGAAGAGCCCTCTCCCGAGAAAGTCCCAAACTGCGGATGGAACCCATATGCACCAAAAAATGGTGACTTATCAGAGGACTCCTGACGACGGTTATTTAAAGCAAACTCAGCAAGGGACAAAAAAGAACACCAATCCTCCTGATTCTCCGCCACAAAACAGCGCAGATATGTCTCCAGATTCTGATTGACGCGCTCTGTCTGGCCATTCGACTGCGGATGGAAAGCAGAAGAGAATGACAACCGAACCCCCAAGCGAGAACAGAAAGCCTTCCAGAATCTGGAAACAAACTGCGTGCCCCTATCAGAGACTATGTCTGAAGGAATCCCATGCAATTTGACAATGTGGTCAATAAATGCCTGCGCCAGCGTCTTAGCATTGGGCAAACCAGGAAAAGGGATAAAATGCACCATTTTGCTAAAACGGTCCACCACCACCAGAATCACAGACTTCCCCGAGGAACGAGGCAAGTCCGTTATGAAGTCCATGGACAGATGTGTCCAAGGACGGGAAGGAATAAGCAAAGGAAGGAGAGGACCTGATGGCCGTGAATGAGGGACCTTGGCACGAGCGCAAGTCTCGCAAGCTGCCACAAAACCCTCAACCGACTTACGAAGCGCAGGCCACCAGAATCTCAGAGCGATGAGATCCAGTGTGGCTCTTGCCCCCGGGTGCCCAGCAAGGACCGTGTCGTGGTGTTCTTTAAAAATCTTGTGTCTCAAAGCGAGAGGCACAAACAACCTCCCAGGAGGACAAAGATCAGGAGCTTCTGACTGGGCTGCCTGCACCTCTGCCTCCAATTCAGGAAAAAGAGCAGAGACCACCACACCTTCAGCCAAAATGGGACCCGGGTCTTCAAAATTCCCACCTCCCTGAAAACAACGTGACAGGGCGTCTGCCTTCACATTCTTAACCCCAGGGCGGAACGTAACAACAAAATTAAACCTTGAAAAGAACAAAGACCATCTGGCCAGATTTTTATGGTCAGTAAACACGGTAATAGGGTGTCTGGCTCCCTCTAGCCAATGGCGCCATTCCTCAAAAGCCAACTTGATGGCCAACAATTCCATATCTCCCACATCATAATTTCTCTCTGCGGAGAGTTTCTTTGAGAAAAAGGCACACGGTTGCCATTTGGCAGGAGAGGAACCCTGAGACAAGACCGCACCCACCCCTACCTCAGAAGCATCAACCTCAACTATGAACGGTAACGAAATATCAGGTTGTACTAGGATGGGAGCGGAAGCAAAACTCTCCTTGATATTAGAAAAGGCCTTACGCGCCTCTACCGACCAGGAAGAAAAATCGACCCCCTTTCTGGTCATATCAGTGAGTGGTTTAACAACAGAGGAATAATTCAAAATAAATTTCCTGTAATAATTGGCAAAGCCCAAAAAACGCATCAGCGCCTTCTGATTCTCAGGAAGCTCCCACTCAAGCACAGCGCGAACCTTCTCGGGGTCCATGCGAAAACCAGAAGCGGAGACAAGAAACCCCAGAAATTGGATCTCTGGAACCGCAAACACACATTTTTCCAGTTTCGCGTATAATTTATTCTCCCGCAGGATGAGTAAGACCTGACATAAGTGTTCCTTATGAGTCTTGAAATCAGGAGAAAAAAATCAAAATTTCATCCAAATACACTAATACAAATTTTCCCATTAAATGATAAAAAATGCTGTTGACGAAATGCTGAAAAACGGCTGGGGCATTCATCAAACCAAAAGGCATAACCAAATTCTCAAAATGGCCCTCAGGGGTATTGAAAGCCGTCTTCCATTCGTCTCCTTCTCTGACCCTAACCAGGTTGTATGCCCCTCTTAGGTCTAATTTGGAAAAGACTTTAGCCCCAACAACCTGGTTAAACAGGTCCGGGATCAGAGGAAGCGGATAAGGATCACGAATAGTGATACTGTTCAGCTCCCTGAAATCCAGACAAGGTCTTAAAGAACCATCTTGTTTCTTAACAAAGAAAAAATCAGCGGCAACAGGTGACTTCGAGGGTCGTATGTGTCCTTTTCTCAGACTCTCAGAGATATAAGCCCGCATAGCGACCCTCTCAGGTTGGGAGAGATTGTATAAACGAGATTTAGGCAGCTTGGCGCCTGGGATGAGATTAATAGGGCAATCATACTCCCTGTGCGTAGGCAAACCCTGAACTCCACTCTCAGAGAAGACATCCAAAAATTCAGAGAGGAAAGGTGGTACAGTCTTAGTAGAAACCTCAGAAACAGATGTTATGAGGCAATTCTCTCTGCAAAAATTACTCCAACCATTTATTTGCCTCGCTTGCCAATCAATGGTGGGGTTATGTTTAGTGAGCCAGGGTAGCCCCAACACTAGAGGAGTAGGCAAACCGCTAAGGACGAAACATGACACATCCTCAACATGAGCATCACTCACAATTAAACGGATATTGTGAACTATGCCCTTTAATGATTTCTGAGAAAGTGGAGCTGAATCAATAGCAAAAACAGGAATATCCTTTCCCAAAGAGCATACCTGGAAACCATGAGTTATTGCAAATTGATTATCAATGAGGTTGACAGCTGCTCCACTATCCACAAAAATCTCACAAAAAATGCTCTTGCTCTCTAGCGCCACCCTAGCAGGCAGGACAAAACGGGAACTACAAGCAAACGGAAAACCTTCAATTTCCGCCTCAACCCTGCCAATAGTAACAGACGGAACATTTTTAAAAGATTTTTTCCTTTTTGTCTCTTTATTACTCCCAGAAAACTGCCTGAATCTCCTAGAGGGACAAACATTTGCCAGATGATTTATACCTCCACAACAAAAACAAACCCTCCCCTGCGGGCTGAATCTTCTATTGTCAGAGGCAATCAACCCCAGCTGCATGGACTCCTGCTCAGAAGGGGCTGACAGCGACTGAGACCCCTGTGCACAGAATGAGACCGCTGCACTGTCCCGGGACTGAGTATGACAGGAAGGAGAGATCTCTCCTCTCTCTCTAAGACGCCTGTCAATACGAACAGCCTGAGACATAGCAGAATCCAAGGAGGTAGGTCTTTCATGAAAGGCAAATGCATCTTTCAATCCCTCTGAAAGACCATAGCAAAATTGACTTCGGAGTGCAGCATCATTCCAACTCGTATCTGCTGCCCATCTCCGAAATTCTGAACAGTATATCTCTGCGGATTGTTTACCCTGGCATAACAGACGTAGTCCAGACGATCCGGATCATCATATATCTGACCCAGGGCTAAAAAGAATTCATCCACTGAACGAAGGGGCCGTGCCCCCTCCGGCAGCGAAAAGGCCCAGGACTGAGCGTTACCCCTGAGCAGCGATATAATGATCCCCACCCTCCGTTCTTCATCACCAGAAGAATGGGGAAGAAGGCGAAAATGGAGTTTGCAAGCCTCTCTAAAACGCACAAAATTCTCACTACCCCCGGAGAACGTATCCGGGAGCGAGATCTTAGGCTCAGCACAAACTCCATGAATGCAAGCTGAACCGGTCACTTGAAACTGAGAAAAAGTCTTACGGAGATCAGCTACCTCCAAAGAAAGACCCTGAAAGCGTTCAGCCAAAAGTGAAACCGGATCCATGCTTGAGACGGTTTTGGCGGCTGATAATGTCACGGATGGTGTACAGGAAACAAGACAATACCATATAAACAATGTCTCTCTGGATCCACAACTAAGGAACAAAGGGAGACCCCTGCAATAGACCTGCCGCTCTCCCTCACTGCTCAGCCTATGCGAACACCCCAAAGGTGGATGGCCGCATATCCACGTTCCTCGGCTATCTATTACCTGAAGACCCTACAATAGTGAAGGGACACGACCACCGGCTCCCTACACTGACACGGAGGGAGTCAGGGTCACCTGGATCCAGAAGAGACAAAATCATAAATACATAAACAGCACTTATCTTGCAGACGAATGACGACTGACGACTGGGAACAGGGAACTGGGAGCTGGGAACTGGGAACAGCATGCACACACACTCCAGGAAGTTGTATCAGCCGCACACTACTGCATTATGGGGAGGAACTTAAAGGGTAGCGATCAGTCTAACTGCATGACAGCTGAGATAGACTAACGAGATGAGAAACTAAACCAAAACAAAGAAATTCAAGGAGGAGGATCTGAGAAGCTCCTGTGAGCGCTTCTCAGCTGTCTGGCTGTGACAGGTGCTCTTTGGAATGTGGGCCCCTTTGCCCACCTAGGCTGCAAAAAAGTGTCACACTTCTGGTATCTCCGTATTCAGGAGAAGTTGGGGAATGTGTTTTGGGGTGTCATTTTACATATACCCATGCTGGGTGAGAGAAATATCTTGGCAAAAGACAACTTTTCCCATTTTTTTATACAAAGTTGGCATTTGGCCAAGATATTTCTCTCACCCAGCATGGGTATATGTAAAATGACACCCCAAAACACATTCCCCAACTTCTCCTGAATACGGAGATACCAGATGTGTGGCACTTTTTTGCAGCCTAGGTGGGCAAAGGGGCCCATATTCCAAAGAGCACCTTTCGGATTTCACTGGTCATTTTTTTACAGAATTTGATTTCAAACTCCTTACCACACATTTTGGCCCCTAGAATGCCAGGGCAGTATAACTACCCCACAAGTGACCCCATTTTGGAAAGAAGACACCCCAAGGTATTCCGTGAGGGGCATGGCGAGTTCCTAGAATTTTTTATTTTTTGTCACAAGTTAGTGGAAAATGATGATTTTATTATTTTTTTTTTTCTTACAAAGTCTCATATTCCACTAACTTGTGACAAAAAATAAAAACTTCCATGAACTCACTATGCCCATCAGCGAATACCTTGGGGTGTCTTCTTTCCAAAATGGGGTCACTTGTGGGGTAGTTATACTGCCCTGGCATTCTAGGGGCCCAAATGTGTGGTAAGGAGTTTGAAATCAAATTCTGTAAAAAATGACCAGTGAAATCCGAAAGGTGCTCTTTGGAATATGGGCCCCTTTGCCCACCTAGGCTGCAAAAAAGTGTCACACATCTGGTATCTCCGTACTCAGGAGAAGTTGGGGAATGTGTTTTGGGGTGTCATTTTACATATACCCATGCTGGGTGAGAGAAATATCTTGGCAAAAGACAACTTTTCCCATTTTTTTATACAAAGTTGGCATTTGACCAAGATATTTATCTCACCCAGCATGGGTATATGTAAAAAGACACCCCAAAACACATTCCTCAACTTCTCCTGAATACAGAGATACCACATGTGTGACACTTTTTTGCAGCCTAGGTGGGCAAAGGGGCCCATATTCCAAAGAGCACCTTTCGGATTTCACTGGTCATTTTTTACAGAATTTGATTTCAAACTCCTTACCACACATTTGGGCCCCTAGAATGCCAGGGCAGTATAACTACCCCACAAGTGACTCCATTTTGGAAAGAAGACACCCCAAGGTATTCGCTGATGGGCATAGTGAGTTCATAGAAGTTTTTATTTTTTGTCACAAGTTTGTGGAATATGAGACTTTGTAAGAAAAAAAATAAAAAATAAAAATCATCATTTTCCACTAACTTGTGACAAAAAATAAAAAGTTCTATGAACTCACTATGCCCATCAGCGAATACCTTAGGGTGTCTACTTTCCGAAATGGGGTCATTTGTGGGGTATTTGTAATGTCTGGGCATTGTAGAACCTCAGGAAACATGACAGGTGCTCAGAAAGTCAGAGCTGCTTCAAAAAGCGGAAATTCACATTTTTGTACCATAGTTTGTAAACGCTATAACTTTTACCCAAACCATTTTTTTTTTACCCAAACATTTTTTTTTTATCAAAGACATGTAGAACAATAAATTTAGAGCAAAATTTATATATGGATGTGGTTTTTTTTTGCAAAATTTTACAACTGAAAGTGAAAAATGTCATTTTTTTGCCAAAAAATCGTTAAATTTCGATTAATAACAAAAAAAGTAAAAATGTCAGCAGCAATGAAATACCACCAAATGAAAGCTCTATTAGTGAGAAGAAAAGGAGGTAAAATTCATTTGGGTGGTAAGTTGCATGAACGAGCAATAAACCGTGAAAGTAGTGTAGGTCAGAAGTGTAAAAAGTGGCCTGGTCTTTCAGGGTGTTTAAGCACTGGGGGCTGAGGTGGTTAAGGGGGCAGGGTGCTGTGGAAATTATTGTTAAGGAGGCAGGGCACCTTGAAGGTCATTGTTAAGGAGGTTGGATGCTGTGGAGATCACTGTTAAGGGGGTGGGGCACTGTGAAGGTCACAGTTAAGGGAGAGGGATGCTGTGGAGTTCACTGTTAAGGGCTCATGCACCAACCGTATGTATTTTGCGGTCCACAAAAAACGGATCCGCAAAAAATACGGATGGCGTTCATGTGCATTCCGTATTTTGCTGAATGGAATAGCTGGCCCCTAATAGAACAGTCCTATCCTTGTCCGCAATGCAGACAATAATAGGACATGTTTAATTTTATTTTTATGTTTTTATGGAAATGGAATGCACACGTAGTAACTTCCGTTTATTTTGCGGACCCATTGACATGAATAGTTCCACATACAGTGCGCAAAAAAAAAAACACGGAAAAGACATGGAAAGAAAATATGTTAGTGTGCATGAGCCCTAAGAGGCCCATGTTGAGGGTTGGCCTGTGGAGGTCAATATTAAGGTGGCGGGGTGCTGTGGAGGTCCCTGTTAAGGGGGCAGGGTGCTGTGAAGTTAACTGTTAAAGGGGTAGGGTGCTCTGGAGGGTACTGTTAAAGGAGTGTGATGCTGTGGAGGTCACTGTTAAGGGGCAGGGTGCTGTGGAGTTAACTGTTAAAGGGGCTGGTGGCTGTGGATGGTACTGTTAAGGAGGGTGGGGCACTGTGGAGATCACAGTTAAAGGGCAGGGGTGCTGTGGAAGTCACTGTTATGGTGGACAGTTAATAAAATAAACAGTGTGTAACTGACGGGGTATATAGGGCTACTAGTGATTTACCTGTTAAAAAAGAGGACATGGATTGTCCTCCTGGGCACCTTTGGAACAAATCCAATAAACATACAAACAGACCAACATTTCAAACTCGGGCGGCGCCAGGGACTTTCTCTAATATATATTTGCCCCTCTCCATGACCTTTTTGCCAATTTCTCACCATATAGTTTGGTAATAAGGCAGCTCTCCTGGACAGGGGAATCTAACCAACCAGAAGAAAAGGTACTGCCCCCCCCCCCCCCCCCTGCTCTCCACTGGCACGGGCACAGTATTTATGCTCTTGTTATGGCATATCATTTTCATAGGGGCAGTCGCTAGTTTGGGACCACCTCTGTTACCCACCATAGAGAGCAGCCCCTCGATGACCTGCCACGTCCATGACGCCCTTTGATGTCAATGGGAATTGTGTAATGCTTCATTTCTCCTGAAGCGGTGCCAGAAGGGAACTGATTAAACATTTGCTGCCAGATTTCCCCACAGATCACACGTGTTATCATCTAACAAAAAGGAATTGTTCAAAGCACGGCACAGCTGTAAAGAGAGATGTTCACAACAGGAAGTGCATGCCTCTAGTGGCCAATGCGAATACTACAATATTATAGAATACATTTTTGTAGGAATAATGTTTTATTTTTATTACATATAACCCGTGATCTGATTGTGGTTTCCCTGAATGCATACATCTAAGCTTCTATTTTCAAAAGAGAAATTTTGCGACTATGAAGCGAAAAGCCTGAAGCTTCCACCTGGAGAGAAGTAATAGGCGGCTGCACGAGATTCTAACTGGCGTAACGGGCATTTTATTTGTTTTTCGTTGGCAGAGCTGGTTAGGTGTAATACGGCTATTATTGTTGTCAGCACCAGCTGTAGATTAGGTAGAAATCAGCCTGACGTCTGTCATTGCTAAGTGCCCAGAGCGCTAACATCTGATGCTTTGCTGAATATAAACTTCACGCTCGACTTCCGCTCACCAATCATAAATGTATATAAAAAGTATTTTTCCATTTTTATACTCTACATTTTCAGAGAACGCATAAAAAATAATAAGAAAAACCTGAACTAAGGTGTTTATTAGTTGTAAATGCAAAAAATATACATATATTCCATGGAAAATGAAGGCTATTATTTATTTTATACAAACTACAAAAAATGGCGTGGTGTCAAAAGGCAGGAAGTGCTCAACGCCATATGCAGTTGTGCATCTATACCCAGGGGAGCAGATCCGGCACTTGTGGCCTGTTGCTAATGGCGATCCCCAGCAAAAATGCATACAGTGGAGGATGCCCACAGCGGACCACAAGTACCACAAAAAGACATCCTACACAAGATAGAAAGATGTGTGGATGTAAATAGCTATATGCAATAAACATTAATAAGGAAGGTGCACTACTGTGGATGCAAACAAACAAGTCTGACTAAACCTTTAAACTGGTGTTAAAATTGAGAATTTAGCCAATATATCCTTATATGAAGGACATATCTGAGCCCGAGCACCGCACCAAGGTATCTCAAGAAGCTCGGGACCTAACGCTCACCGACCTGTGCCGTGTAGGCAATACCAGGAGCCAGTGGGTGAATTATAGGAGCGTAAGGTCCGACTCACAGCAAACTCCCAGTTACCTCCATGCTTGCAATGGGAGGAGGGAGGAGGCTGTGAGTCCCACCCAAGACTGGCTGATAAGGCCCAGGCTTCACAGGTGCACCTAAATGTTGCCTGTGGATGAAAATCAGGCACATTTAAATATGGAGTTTATATACCTCCAAACATATCTATATACAAACTATAAAAAATGGCCTGGTGACGCAATTTGGTTTGATCCGAATTTATTTGTGGCAAATCGCGTTAAAAACGGCTATTTCCTGGCTGCAGACAGCCTATATAGTAGTGTAGAACACTGTGCCTTGCAGTAACACGCATAGGGAGTCTGCTGTGGTAGTGAAATAATACTGTCAGTATGACATGCAGATGACAGGCGTCACTCTTAGAATCACTGCACACTTCACTTATTTGGGCAGTTACGGGGTGTGAACTCAAGTGTGAACTCAGGCTTACAGGTCAATGTTAGCGCCAATAAGAAGCGCACTCCTTTTATCCTTTTACACCCTCGTCAGCTGATTCCACATAGATGTATACAGAACCTGTTCTATTAAACGATTATACAAGTAGAGCCCCCCGACAGAGTGGAGAGGGTGTCAGCAGTAAGTTTGTGTTGACGTCACTGATTATTTTGCCCTTCCTCTGATCCGTCAGAACAATAACCCCCAAAAAACGGATCCTGTCTGTAGAGCATCCACCTTCACTCGGTCAGCATTTGCTCAGTATTCCATCAGTATTGCTAAAGCCAAAAAAACAGGAGTGGATCCCCAAAACAGAGATGACACGATGCCTTACAGTTGTTACATAGACAGGATCCGTTGTGGCAAGGTGGCATAGTGTGGAGGTGGCAGCAGCATCAGGATACCACAGAGTGGCAAGGTGACATAGTGTGGCGGTAGCAGCAGCATCAGGAGACCACAGAGTAACCCGGTGACAAAGTGGGGAGGTGGGTGGCAATACCAGTACCAGCTAAAGATGGTGGGTGTAAGAAGGAGCACTTGGCATCAGATGTGTGGCATCAGGTGGGTGGCAGCATCAGAATAGTAGCTGAGGAAGGTAGCCAGAAGAAACCAGTCTCTTTTGTCAAAGTGTTGGTGTGGCACAATGGATGAACTAGTCTGATGCATCAGTCATTGGTAGGTGGAAATCCTGGCTGATCCAGGAACTCTTATGACGCCGTGGAACTCTTATGACCAGCCTTCTCAGCTTGATAAAGGGCACCAAATTGGGCCTGAAACGTCGCAATAAGCAATAAATATTACTATGAGATTGAACCACTGGTAAAATAAATATTGAATTCAAAGCTGTATGCTGTCCTTGGTGTGCTGTCTCCAAACTACTGATATAAGTTGTTCATCCTGTAGTCCTGGCGACTGATAAATAACCTGGCCGGCTGGCCTCCTCAAAGGGCCTGAGAAAACAGCAGGTGTCACAGATGAGCTGCCACTGGCTGACATCTAAGTTACGCAGGGGAGTACTTCTGTCTGCTTGGAAATCTTTTATGGCCTTTCTCTGTTCATATATATTCGGTCCAACATATGGAGGGCGGAATTCCAACGGGTGGAAACGTTGCATATAAGCCTATGTTGGGGGATGCCGTTCTGCCGCTGCAGCTCAAGGAGGGTGTGCTTTGCGGTGTACGAGTGGCTGAAATACATGCAAAGTTTCCTGGGCATTTTTAGGATGTCTTGCAAATGGGTGGAAGACTTCAGGAACCGCTTGACAACCAGATTGAACACGTGTGCCATGCAGGGCAGAGAAAGCCAGGATTCAATTTCTTGATGAAGGACACAGAGCAGTTCCTCCCCTGTGTGACTGCGTTCGCCCAGGCAAACGAGGTGCAGAACAGCGTGACACCGCTGTTCTCTGCACATGTGGTATGCTGGAGGGGCACAGTGAATTGTCCCTGCAGTGGAGGCTGAGGACATGGTGGAGGATAAGGAGGCAGAGGTGGACATTGTCGCAGGACCAACGGCGTGAGAACGTGGAGGCGGAAGCGGTGTCACCTGGCCAAGTTGCTGGTGTGGTTGTGCAGGAACCACATTCACCCCGTGGGCCGTAGGAACATGTATTGTCCCTGACCATAGTTACAGCTTCACACGTCGGTGCTGCCGTGCACTTTGGCAGACACTGACAGGCTCAAGGACTGGCCCACCTTCTGTTCTACATGTGTTTGCAGGGCTGGTACTACCTTTTTGGCAAAAAAATGACAGCTTGGGACTCTCCACCTCGGCTCGGCACAAGCAATCAGTTCTCTAAAAGGTGCAGAGTCCACCACTTGGAAAAGGAAGGACTGCAGCACCAGCAACTTGGCCAGGAGCACATTCAGCTTCTGCGCCGTTGGATGAGTGCACGCATACTGTTGTCTCTTGGCAATCGCTTCGGTGATCGATTTCTGATGGAATGACTGACGAGGTGTAGGAGGAGGAGCAGGAGCATCAGGACCAGCAGATGATGGGAAGGACAGACAGCTCCCTTCGGCTAAGGTGGTGGAGCCTTGACTGCCTGAAATCGGGTGCATGCCATTAGGTGATACAGCAGTTGCTGCGGCAGATTGGACCACCACATCAGAGCCACGGTTTTCCCAGGCCACTTTATGGTAACGCTGCATATGTTGACGCAGGGCCGGTGCTGCCAACATTGGCACCCTGGCCACGCTTCACCTTCTGCCCACAGATTCTACAAATGGCCATGTTAACCTGCTCCGGCGGCTTAACAAAAAACTGCCACACTGCCAAGTAGGTGATTTTATCCTCAACACTACGCACTGACTGACTGCTACCGCTGCTGCTTCCATGAACCCCTACACCACTACTTTTCGGGCAGGTAGGCTCCTGTGAAGCGGGTGGTCTACCCCAGGCACGTTTGGCTCCCGACCTCCCACTGCTGCCACCCTGCTGACTCCCAGTCACGCTAGCGACTTGCTGGCTCCGCCGCTGCCTCACGGGCAAGCTGCCACCCTCTACTCCCGATGATGATGAAGCCCCTAATTCACCCGGCTCCCAAGTGCAATCAGTTACATCATCATCATCAAGTACTGTCTGCACGTCCCTGATGTCTTCCTCAACGGTCTTTGGGTCAGGAGCATGACCGCTCGCAACACCAGCTCCCACGCTACTCTCCTCATCACTACTTGGCCGCCTACCGGCGGAAGCGGCGGGTGTCTCCTCCACATTTTGACTGGCCAGTAGCTGCTGACTGTCCTCTAGTAGCTCGTCCTCACTGTATAGTGGAGCTGAGCTCACAGCATATAATACTTCTCTGGCTGAGGGAACAGAAAAGGACAGAGGCAGGTTGAGGACAGGTGAGGGCACAAGGCCTGCTCCTGGGCCATGCCAACTAAGGGTTGTGTCTGACCAACCCACCGACTCTTTGCTGGGGGTGTCTGATGTCACTTGGGACGAAGTGGATAACCGAGTCAACCATTCAAGAACCGGTGGATTGCTGGTCAAGATACGACCGCTAGATGACACCGGGAGCTCATGAAGAGGGCACTGGCTATTTGTTCAGTCCCACTAGCTCAACCATCATCCTACCCCCAACCCCACATCCTAAACCAAGAAATAAACACACCACACCACTGCTTGGATTTAATCGGCCACAGCAGCCGTTTATTGAATACATACAAAATAAATAACATAAGTTAACCCCTGACGAGGGAGGTCCTAGAAGCCCCAATAACTCCATAAACACTGGAACACCTGCGTCTCCATCTTGCCCCCAGCCGTTGAACCCAGCTCGGAGGCAGCAACTGATGGAACGCGTAATTAGTTCCTACCAGCTCCTCAATGAGAGTCCAGCCCCTCCCGCGGGGCCCTCCCATCCTCAGGTACCACCATATTCCTCCACTTCAAGGACCTCCCCCGCCTCCACGACTGCCGCGACATATAACACAACAACGCTCTCCTCATTCCACCTCCACTAGGGTCGGGTGGGTGGGCGTTTGTCTCCCCTGGCCGCACTGACCTCACTTCCGCCTCCTTCCTCAGTCACTGCTCCGGCCACGCCCCCCGCCGTCCTGGCAACTCCCGCCTTACCTCTTACACCGCCCCCACAAACAACTAACCCTTTCCTCACCAGTCCTTCACCGCCCGGCCTCTTCATGCGCGTCCTCCCCCACCGCTGCGCTCCAGTCCGGCCTGACTTGAAGAGGGCACTGGCTATTTGTTCAGTCCCACTAGCTCAACCATCATCCTACCCCCAACCCCACATCCTAAACCAAGAAATAAACACACCACACCACTGCTTGGATTTAATCGGCCACAGCAGCCGTTTATTGAATACATACAAAATAAATAACATAAGTTAACCCCTGACGAGGGAGGTCCTAGAAGCCCCAATAACTCCATAAACACTGGAACACCTGCGTCTCCATCTTGCCCCCAGCCGTTGAACCCAGCTCGGAGGCAGCAACTGATGGAACGCGTAATTAGTTCCTACCAGCTCCTCAATGAGAGTCCAGCCCCTCCCGCGGGGCCCTCCCATCCTCAGGTACCACCATATTCCTCCACTTCAAGGACCTCCCCCGCCTCCAAGAACACGCAGCTTGACAACCTCAACCCTGCGCGTCCCTCCACACCCGCAAAGCAATTTCAACACCACTCTGGATCCCCAGAGCCCACAAATCCGTACCAACCGCATTCAGGTGCACTCCATCTGCTCTCCAAAATGCACCCTCACCTTTCTCCAACACCTCATGCCGCACCACCACCCCGCCATTCCTTGCCATAAACCAGCCAACTGCTCTGTTCACCTTAATCCGCGCCTTATTAAGGCTCTCCACTGACCTCGCACCTCTCCACACCTTCCGCGGCACAATGTCTGACCAAACTGTTATGATCCCCGGAAACAACGCCCAAATCCTGAGCAAGTCAAACTTGACGTCACGGACCAATTCCCTAAAAGGACGCTTACCCAAATCATTCCCCCCTACATGTAAAACTAACACATCCGGAGGACGATCCAATCGCACGAAATGATGCACCTCCCGCAAAACTCCACCCCACAACATACCTCTAACCCCTAACCACCTGACCGTAGCGCACTCCGGACTAAAACCCAACTGTCGCCCACTCGGCCTTACATCTGCTCTGATCGCACCCCAGAACACATAGGAGTGCCCCAGAATCCATACCAAAGCCGCCTCCGTCGAACCTGTGAACACACAAAAAAGAACAAATTAAAACCCACCTAACACCAACCGTACCACTACAATAACGCTGGCCTCACATATGATTTGAACCGCACCGACTCCCAACGCCCAATCCTCCTAATCACCTCCTCACTGGCGCCCCACCTGGCTGCCTCAGTTGCCGCGCCAATTCTGAACGAATGACCAGAATACTCCTTGACCGGCACGCCCAAAAGCTTCAAACATTTTTTAAAAACCGCCAGGAACTGAAACCTGGACAAAAAGGAGCCATCCTCATGCCTAAGGAAAGGAACCTCATTACGCGGTAGCCCCGCACCGTAAGACCCTGCACACCGCACCGGACACATACTACAACCTGGTACCTGGAACAACGTAAAACGCTGCCCCCTGCCCTCCTGATCAGTTTTTGATCTCCGAATCCGGACATACACCCTATCCCCAGCTAACTCAACATCCTCACTCCTAAGTCCACCTGCTCTCCTCACACTGTCACACACCAACTCCCCCAAGCGAAAAGCACCGAAAAACGCCAAAGCAAATGCAGCCCTGAACAGCACTAACTCCCAACCGGAACTACAAACACAACTCAACCTCTCACCCATTTTCACCAGCAACTCGAAGGCCGATAATCCGGCACCCTGCCTGCCCCCCTACGCCACCCTTTCAACACCTGCCTAACCAAAAAACCCTTAGTCAAATCCGGCAACCCCCGCAACTTAAAGCCAAACGCTACCCCCGCAATCAAGTGGTTCACCTTTGACACCGACCACCCTTCACCCTTCAACTGTCCTAACAACATCAACAACCTCACATCACCATCCCCTACACCAGCCCCCCAGGACCCGTTCCAAGATTCCCAAGTCGCCCACGCCTTACCATACTCCCTCCAGGTACCCGGGCTCAACGAATCCCTCAACATCCCCATCACTTCTCCTCCAGGATCCCCCACAGCCACGGCGGACACTCCAGACCTTCCGGTTCCGCCTCTGGCGCAAGAAGCCGAAACCGCTCCCACTGTAAACGAGAAAGAGAATCCGCCACTGAATTAGACACACCAGCCACATGTTCTGCCACCAACCACATATTAATCGACAAACATCGTAATACCAGAAACTGTAACAGCCTAACCACCGGCGGGGAAGATGCGGACAAACTGTTGATAGCCTGAACCACCCCCAAATTGTCACAATGAAAACGCACCTTCATGTTTTCAAATTTCTCACCCCACAATACCACCGCCATCACAATGGGAAAAAGTTCCAACAACGCCATGTTCCTCACCTAACCCCGACTTACCCACGAATCCGGCCATACCCCCGCACACCATTGTCCTTGGCAATAAGCCCCAAAACCCACTCCCCCCGACGCATCGGTGTACAACTCGAACTCCACACTATCACACAACTCCGCCATCACTAAAGACCTGCCATTGTACTGACCCAAAAACTCCGCCCACACCCTTAAATCCCCTTTTCAACTCCTTGCGTAACCTGATAAAATGATACGGCGCTGACACCCCCGCCGTAGCAGCAGCCAGTCGTCTACAAAAAATTCTACCCATTGGCATAATTTGACAAGCGAAATTTAATTTACCCAACAATGACTGCAACTCCCTCAGCCTAATCTTCTCCCTGCCCAAGGCCCTATCAATCTCCAAACGCAAATCCACCAACTTATCCAGCGGAAGCCTGCACTCCATCCGCTCAGTATCTATGACAATCCCCAAAAAACACAACTCTGTCACCGGCCCAAACGTTTTCTCATGCACCAATGGTACCCCAAAACGCGCAAAAACCGACTGCACCGTGTGCAGCAACAAAGAACACACCCGCGAATTCGCCGGCCCTAAACACAAAAAATCGTCTAAATAATGGATAACGGATGAACAACCTGAAACTTCCACCACTACCCATTCCAAAAACGAGCTGAAGGTCTCAAAATATGCACATGACAGAGAGCACCCCATCGGCAAACACCTATCCACCAAATATTCGCCATCCCAAAAACAACCCAACAAACCCATGCTCTCCACGTGTACCGGAAGCAACCGAAAGGCCGCCTCCACATCCACCTTAGCCATCAACGTCCCCTGCCCCAACCGCCTCACCCATCTTACAGCCGCATCAAAGGAGGTATATACCACCGAACAAAGTTCAGGATCTATACCATCATTGACCGACGCACCTTTTGGATAAGACAAATGATGAATGAGCCAAAACTTATTCGGCTCCTTCTTAGGCACCACACCTAACGGGGACACCCTCAATCCCAGAATCGGCGGCTCCTTGAAAGGACCCGCCATCCGCCCCAACTCCACTTCCTTCTTTAACTTTTCCGCCACAACCCCTGCGTGAACAAGCGCGGACCTAAGATTCTTAAGAACCGTAGGCCCCGCCGTAACCACTGATGGAATACGAAAGCCAAACCTAAAACCATCCCCCAACAACCCGGCTGCAACCCGATCCGGATATCTATCTAGGAACACCTGCATCTCTTCCACCCGCACCGGCGTCCGTCCCTTTTCCAGCACCATCACCCCCCCTATTCTTACCCCCTTTGAAGCAACAGTTAGCTCCATGGGCTCCCCCACACCCCGTGCACTCGTGCTTAAATTTGCACTTGGCACCAAATCTGCAACTTCCTTCATTAAAAAGGAAGCACAACCCTTTTGCCGATGCTGCTGCCAACTCCCCGGGGGATGACCCCCCGGACTCCCCCCGAAAGGACTGCCCAGCCCTAGGAGGCGCCGTCACCCTCAACCACAACCCAATATCCTTATGATCCCACCGGATATCAGGCCTCACCGCCTTACGCTGCCGGAACTGCTCGTCATAACGGAGCCAGCCCGCACCCCCATACACCCTATAAGCCTCCCCTATAGCGTCCTGGTAGCAAAAAAGCGCCAAACAGCATTCCGGCGCCCGTTCACCAATGACACTTGCTAATATGGCAAACGCCTGTAGCCAATTAGCAAAAGTACGTGGAATCAATCGATGCCTACGCTTATCCTCTTCCTCCTTTTTCCCTTCATCCTTCTTACCCCTATCCAGGTTAAACCTTTCCAACGGGAGCAGCGAGAATATCTCCACATACTCCCCCTTCCAGATCTTTTCTCTCACTTCCTGCTTTAAATGAGCCCCCAGCGGCCCCTCAAAGCACACGTACACCTCACCCCGAGCCCTATCATCCAACCTTTGCCCCTCCTCCTCCCCCCCCGCTTGCATCTCCACTGACACCGACCCTGCCCCTGCCGTACCAACCTGCGTCCCTGACCCTAGCCCCGGCACCACTCCCCACCCCGGCAAAGGAGACCCAGCGCCAGCACCCATACCTGACAACCAACCCGCCAATCCCCCCAAAAACTGCCCCAAACCTTTACCAAATTCACCCATGTTTTCACCCCCCCCCCCCCACCCGGGAAACCCTGAGCTAAAACAGATCCCCAACCAATCTCACCAGGCACCACGGGCGCTGTGACTCCCGCTGCCGTAGATCCTGACTCCCGCCGTAATGCCACTTCACCATCAAAGCTCCTGGACGTCGACGGCTGCTCCTCCTGGACCATCTGCACGACCCTCTGCACCACGCTGGCTGGACGCCTGGACGAGACCGCAGCACCCACCACCGCAAGGGGATCTTCCTCCACACTGCTGGAATCTTCTCTGGGCCTGCCCTGGAACTCCTCTCCCCTCAGAGCAGCCCGAGGAACCCTGATACTATCTGACTGCTGAGTGGACCGCCCGCTTAAGGAAGGCCTGGGCCGGTCCACCGTCCCTGGTCCCGCATCCGAGTCGACTGCTGCAGGGAACGGGGGAAGGGGCGTCCCGCTCCTACCAGGGCCCCGCCGAGAATCGGGATTCCTCCCACGGCGAGAGCGGCTCGCAGGAGGCTGAGCGGCCGCTCTCCGCCGCCGAGGGTCCACAGGGGGGCTCCCTATTCGGCGCCGGGCCCGGGTGGTGATTTCAGGGCTTAGGCGTGCCGGCGGGATACTCCGCCGCAGCCGGGCAGCCCTAGCAATGGGGGTAGCCACCGGAGCAGGCGATACAATGCAGGCGCCCACCTGCTCCTGTAGCCAGCCAGGCCCCCTCACCTCCGCTTCTCGCCTCAGCCTCTCCAGCATCTCCTCCACCGACATCCCTGGCGCCGACATCATGAGGCCCGTCCTGCTCGTTTGTCTCCCCTGGCCGCACTGACCTCACTTCCGCCTCCTTCCTCAGTCACTGCTCCGGCCATGCCCCCCGCCGTCCTGGCAACTCCCGCCTTACCTCTTACACCGCCCCCACAAACAACTAACCCTTTCCTCACCAGTCCTTCACCGCCCGGCCTCTTCATGCGCGTCCTCCCCCACCGCTGCGCTCCAGTCCGGCCTGACTTGCTTCTCGCTGCGACTCCTGCTGCCACGCTCCCTTACTCTGCTGTGACCTGTGCCTGCACCAGAAACATTTAGACCTCTGCCACTCCCCTGTGCAAGGCCTGGCACTTCTCTGTCTAACATACTGTTAGATCAACTAAATAAATAAAAAGAACATTTAAACACCCCAAAAAAGTCTGTAATTTTCTCACTTCACCACACAATGGCTAAAAAGCCCTTTTTTTCCACACTTATACACCACAAAAAAGGCTTTAGAACATATAACTGCACCGCTGAATGGCAAATATATATTTTTTTGCCACTAATACACGCCAAAAAGGGCTGCAATTTTCTCACTTCACCACACAACTGTAAATACTTTTTTTATGCCACTAATACATGCTAAAAAGGGCTTTAGAACATATAACTGCACTGCTGAACGGCAAGTAGGCCCTTACTTTTTTCCACTTATACATGCCACAAAAGGCTTTAGATTAGAACATATAACTGCACTGCTGAACGGCAAATATATTTTTCTTTTTTCCATTTATACACTTCACAAAAGGCTTTAGAACATATAACTGCACCGCTGAACAGCAAATAATATACATTTTATTGCCACTAAAACATGCCAAAAAGGGCTTTAGAACATATAACTGCAGCGCTGAATGGCAAATAATATATATTTTCTTGCCACTAATACACGCCAAAAAGGGCTGTAATTTTCTCACTTCACCACACAACAGCAAATACAGTTTTTTGGGGACTAATACACGCCAAAAAGGGCTTTAGTACATATAACTGCACCGCTGAATGGAAAATAGGCCCTTACTTTTTTCCACTTATACACGCCACAAAAGGCTTTAGAACATATAACTGCACCGCTGAACCTCAAATATATATTTTTGCCACTAATACACGCCAAAAAGGGCTGTCACTTTCTCACTTCACCACACAATGGCAAATGCTTTTTTTTTTCTGCCACTAATACACGCCAAAAAGGGCTATAGAACATATAACTGCACCGCTAAACGGCAAATAATATTGTATATAATTTTTTGCCACTAATGCATGCCAAAAAGGGCTGTAATTTTCGAACTTCACCACACAACGGCTAATAAGCCCATTTTTCCCCCTCTATTACAAAGTAAAATGCTTTAGAATATACTGTATAACTGAACCGCACAAGGGCAAATAAGATATAGAAATATTTCCTTGTAATAAACCCTGTTAATGGCTGTATCAAACAGCACTTGCTCCCCAATAACAAGAACGGTTTGCTGGAATTACAGATCTGTATAATAGCAATTTGGATCCTACTGAACCCTGTTCTGCTTCAATACTGTGGTATGATTCCTCCCTATCCTTTCCCTGAACTTCTAATGCTCTTTCCCCGAACTTCTATTGAGCAAAATATAAGTTTTCAAGTCTTTCCTAGCACTGTCCCTAGCGCCTGCTGACATCTCTTCCTGCACTAAGCACACTGGAAAATGGCTGAATCCAAGATGGCTGCAGCTATTTATAGGGCTGTGACATCACAGGGCTGGCTGGCTGCTAATTGGCTGCATGCATGGCATTGTGGGTGATCCCTCGTTACCAGAGTTCTTTGCTCCATGTCCTAACACGTGCAGCAGCCAATTTAGGAAAAAATGTGATTCGTTACCACGAAGCGTGAGGAAATTCGGATTTGGTGCGAACCAAATTTTTCCTTAAATTCGGATCGAATTCCACTTCGTCAACTTCGATTCGCTCATCTCTAATGGTGATACTACATTTATATAGTATTTTTGTGTGTTAATACTTAAAGGGGTCTGCAGTTCCTGCAGGGTTCTCTGGATAGATCATCAGCATCTGATCGGTGGGGTCTGACACCCGGGACCCCTGATGATCAGCTTTTTGAGAAGGCAGTGGCACTCCAGTAGCGCGCGGCTTTCTCTTTGTTTACTGCAGCTGATGAGTGGCCAATATTTTGACCCCCATAACTTTTTTTACAGTTACATCTATAGAGCGGTATGGAGTCTCGATTTTTTTTTGAAGGCTGACTAAATGCAGTGATTACATTGCCACTTCTATATATCAATGAAAATAAATCCATTGACAAATAGAAGATTCCGTATGTTGCAATGTTTGCCGCCACCTGCAGGCCTACATTGGAATACACCTGTAAGAGCCATCAGAGCCTCAGCAGGCCTAAGTCTTTCACAGCCACGAAAGGCTCTCCCAATTTCCGCGTGGAGGGAGCCGTTGCAGGCCCAGAAGTGCACCGCTTCAGATGCCATGGTCACATTTGACCTGTGATTGGCATTATCGCCGATCAAAGACATTAGCCCTGGGTGTCTGCTGTTTGAAACAGCAGAAACCTGCTGGCTATGGTGCACGCTGCGCTCGCGAGTGGGCACCATCTTAAAGGCCTGACTTCTTCAGTACTATAACGGATCTCGGGAATGAGTTTAAAAACACTCTCTTTGTTGGCACAGCGCGGCTTTTAGTGTTTGCAGCACTCTTGAAAAATAAAAGCTGCGCTGTGATTGGTTGCAATGGACAACAAGGACAGTTTTACTTTAGGACAGTTTTATTCTTTGAGTCTTCGTGGTGTAGTTTTTTACGTAGCATAAACGCTGTGGTTTTACAGTAGCAGCAAAGTGGATGAGATTTAAAGGAAACATGCACACACCCTGTATAAGAAATCCAGAGTGGATATTAACCTGCAATGTGGATTTTAAAAGGGCTCCACTTGCAGAGCTGCCTAAGAGGTGAGGGTTGGGGTCTCACTACACTGCTCTACAATAGATGGTAATGATATGATCCTGCCTACGATATGCCATCATGGCTGAGCAGCCTGACAGGAACACTTATGAATATGTAGTGTATGCAGGCCCAGCGCTATAATAAGGCAGACCAAGCGGCTGCCTTAGGGCGCAGAGACGCCGAGCCAGGGGGAGGGGGGGGGGGGGCGTAAAAATAAAACTTTTTTATTTTAAATAAATCACTTGCGTGCCGCCGGCCGCCTGCGGCTGTTCTCCTCTGTGTGGTTCTGGTATCTTCTCTCTGGGCTCCCGACAAGTTTGAGGACCTCTCCCACTCAGTCAATTAGTGGCCGCAGCTGTGTCACGTGTCAGGTCAGTGATTGGCTCAGCGGGAAATCCCTGGCCTGACACGTGACACAGCTGCGACCACTGATTCGCTGAGTGGGAAAGGTCCTCAAACTTGTCAGGAGCCCAGAAAGAAGAAACCAGGACCACACAAAGGAGAAGGGGAGCTGCTGCAGACGGGACCAGGGCCAGGTGAGCATAATGTTTTTTACAAAACATTAATAGGGGGGGTGACATGGGAGGGGGGAAATGTGACATTGAGGGGGATAAATGTGACATGCGGGGGTGAAATGTGACATGGAGGTGGAGAAATGTGACATTGAGGTGGAGAAATGTGACATGGAGGCAGTGTCGGACTGGGGTACCTAGGGCCCCCCAGTAACATTTTATTTTGGGGGCCCATCGTACGGAGACATTCAAATATAATAAATCTAACAGTTTTTTATATGAACATAGGTGCAGTAAATCTAATGTGTTATGTGCCACTTGTACAGGGGGTGGGAGACTAGGGGCCCACCTTGCTCAGGGGCCCACTGGGGGATTCCCCATTACCCCTGTGGGCCAGTCTGAGCCTGCATGGAGGGGGAGAAAGGTGACATGGAGGGGGAGAAATGTGACATGGAGGGGGGAGAAATGTGACATGGAGGGGGGAGAAATGTGACATGGAGGGGGAGAAATGTGACATGAGGGGGAGAAATGCGACATGAGGGGGTGAAATGTGACATGGAGGGGGAGAAATGTGACATGGAGGGGGAGAAATGTGACATGTGGAGAAATGTGACATTGAGGGGGTGAAATGTGACATGGAGGGGGAGAAATGTAACATGGAGGGGGAGAAATGTGACATGTGGAGAAATGTGACATTGAGGGGGTGAAATGTGACATGGAGGGGGAGAAATGTAACATGGAGGGGGAGAAATGTGACATGGAGGGGGAGAAATGTGACATGGAGGGGGAGAAATGTGACATGTGGAGAAATGTGACATTGAGGGGGTGAAATGTGACATGGAGGGGGAGAAATGTAACATATGGGGGGAGAAATGTGACATTTCTCCCCCTCCATGTCACATTTCTCCCCCTCAGGCAACCAATCCTGCTCACATTTAAGGATAGGTTGCTGGCGGACATTTTAAATCATTCCTAGGGAACCCCTTTAAAGCATGTCAATTTATGTTATGAACATCCATCACAGATTTCACCCTTTGCAGGGCACGAGGTGAAATCTGTGCCCAAATTCTAGTTGAATTTCTGCTATGGAAAATGCTCCTCGCGTGGCAGTGCTCTAAGTCTGTGTTCACATTTAGAGATGAGCGAATTTCTGCTTATGAAATGGTAAAAGGTGAATTGCGTTATGGATTCCGTTACCACGGACCATAACGCAATTCGGGACGGATCCGTTTTGCAGCCCATAGACTTCTATTATGACGGAATGAATAACGGAATGCCTTTAGAGGTCAGTGGTAACGGAATCCATAACGCAGTTCACCTTTTACCACCAAACGAAGTGTGAACGAGTTTCAAAATATGAAATTCGCTCATCTCTATTTACATTGTATTTTTTTTTCTGTGCGGATTTCAGCATGTATATATCCGTGTGGAATCCTTTCACAATCCACTTAGGAAATCCGTACCGTATTTTATACAAGCGTTATGTACTTGGTCCATGTGCACATACCTTAAGGCCTCTTTCACACGAGCGTGATGGATTGGCTCCGGATGCGTTCAGTGAAACTCGCACCAGTTTGTCTGCGATTGCGTTCAGTTGTTCAGTTTTTCCATGCGAGTGCAATGCGTTTTGATGCGTTTTTCACGCGCGTGATGGAAAACTGAAGGTTCACAAACAACATCTCCTAGCAACCATCAGTGAAAAACGCATCGCATCCGCACTTGCTTACGGATGCAAAGCGTTTTTCACTGAAGCCCCGTTCACTTCTGTGGGGCCAGGGCTGCGTGAAAAAACGCAGAATATGGCCTCATGCACACGACCGTTCCGTTTTTTGCGGTCTGCAAAAAACGGAAGTCGCCCGTGTGCCTTCTGCAATTTGCGAATCGGAACGGGCGGCCCATTGTAGAAATGCCTATTCTTGTCCACAAAACGGACAAGAATAGGACAGGTTATATTTTTTTTTGCGGGGCTACGGAACGGAGCAACGGATGCGGACAGCACACGGAGTGCTGTCCGCATCTTTTGCGGCCCCATTGAAGTGAATGGGTCCGCATCCGAGCCGCAAAAACTGCGGCTCGGATGCAGACCAAAACAACGGTTGTGTGCATGAGGCCTATAGAAAATGCTGCGATTCTCACACGACGCAGAACTGATGCTTAAAAAAAAAAAGCTCATGTGCACAGACCCATTGAAATGAACGGGTCAGGATTCAGTGCGGGTGCTATGTGTTCACGTCACGCATTGCACCCGCGCGGAAAACTCGCTCGTGTGAAAGGGGCCTACGGCTCATGCACACAAACGCATTTTCTTCCCGTGTCCGCTCCGGGTTTTTTTGCGGACCGTATGCGTAATCATTCATTTCAATGGTTCCGCAAAAAAAAACAGAAGGTACTCCGTGTGCATTCCGTTTCCGTATGTCCGTATTTCCATTACACGAAAAAATAGAACATGTCCTATTATTGTCTGCATTACGGACAAGGATAGTACTGTTCTATTAGGGGCCAGCTGTTCCGTTCCGCAAAATACGGAATGCACAAAGATGTCATCCGTAATTTTTGCGGATCGCAAAATACATACAGTCGTGTGCATGAGGCCTAAGGATGTATTTAAACTCAACTTTTTTTACTGCATGGTAAAAAACAAACTGTTTTTGGATGCTTTCGCACATACTTTCGGTTTTTGCTGGAGTTTTTCTGCAAGGTTGCGTTTTTAGTGGCATTATTTCCCCAGTGTTTTTAGCAGAAAAAAAAAAAGCCAACTCTAGTTTATAGCCGAAAGTCTATGGTAAATGTAAAAAGTAGTACACACAGGTGTTTTTTATTTTTGTCTTTCTGGCTTCTTTTCCAAAATGCAGCATGCGTGCGCCCTAAAACTTTTTAGTAGTAATAATAATACCAGTGTCAAATTCATGTGTAGGGACCCTAAGAGCATGGGGTTTTTGCAATTTGGAAGTGGATTTGGTGTCTTTTGTTTCTTGCTGCTACTGAATGCTTCTCCGAAGAAAGAGTATACTGAAAACTCATGCAGAGACTTGCAGCAAAAAAATGCATCTTAGGCCTCATGCACACGACCGTTGTGTGCATCCGTGGCCGTTGTTCCGTTTTCCGTGATTTTCTGCGGACCCATTGACGTTCAATGGGTCCGTTGAAAACTCGGGAGATGCACCGTTGTTCATCCGTGGCCGTGATCCGTGTTTCCTGTCCGTCCAAAAAATATGACCTGTCCTATGGGTCCGTGAAAAAACACGGATGCACACAAGATTGGCATCCACGTCCGTGATCCGTGGCCGTAGGCTACTTTCACACAGACGGATCGCAGATCCGTCTGCATAAAAGCTTTTTCAGAGCTGAGTTTTTACTTCGTGAAAACTCAAATCCGACAGTATATTCTAACACAGAGGCGTTCCCATGGTGATGGGGACACTTCAAGTTAGAATATACTAAGAACTTTGTACATGACTGCCCCCTGCTGCCTGGCAGCACTTGATCTCTTACAGGGGGCTGTGATCCGCACAATTAACCCCTCATAGCCCCCTGTAAGAGATCAGGTGCTGCCCTCCCCTGTATTTAACTCATTGGTGGCCAGTGCGGCCCCCCTCCCTCCCCTGTATTTAACTCATTGGTGGCCAGTGCGGCCCCCCTCCCTCCCCAGTATTATATTCATTGGTGGCCAGTGCGGCCTACCCTCTCCCCCCCTCCCTAATTAAAATCACCCCCCCATCATTGGTGGCCAGTGTGGCCTCCCCTCCCCCCTCCTAATTAAAATCACCTTCCCCCATCATTGGTGGCAGCGCAGAGTTCCGATCGGAGTCCCAGTTTAATCGCTGGGGCTCCGATCGATAACCATGGCAACCAGGACGCTACTGCAGTCCTGGTTGCCATGGTTACTTAGCAATTTTTAGAAGCATTATACTTACCTGCGCTGTCTGTGACCGGCCGGGCGCTCCTCCTACTGGTAAGTGACAGGTCTGTGATATAAGCAATGCGCCGCACAGACCTTTCACTTACCAGTAGGAGGAGCGCCCCCGGCCGGTCACAGACAGCGAAGGTAAGTATAATGCTTCTAAAATTGCTAAGTAACCATGGCAACCAGGACTGCAGTAGCGATTAAACTGGGACTCCGATCGGAATTCTCCAGCACCAAGTAAAGAGAGACTGTTATACTTTTACTTCTGGCCTGATTTCCACTGCACCGATCCCCAGGGAGCAACGGCCTGAGGGAGTACACCATGACACAACACCTCATCAGGACTACTACCACTCCCATCCTCTGCAGAAGCTCCTTAGGAGCTCCGCCTGCATTTTTCCCACTCCCATCAATAGAGGTGGGTATTCTCTTCCACAATACGGAACAGAATAGGAAAAGCACAGGTGCAGGTTTACAAACAGATTTTACGTGCAGATTCCTCTGCATTTCGGCATCAAATTCGCCACACGTGTCTTTTGTGGGTTTTGATGCGGATTTTGAGGCAGATCCAAAGGGGCAAATCTGCATAAAAAAATCAGCAGAAACAATTGCTGGTACTGTATTTCACTGCAGTTTTTCGGTGCAAAAATGAATGCGGAAAAAAAACACACATACTCTACAACGTGTGCAGGTAGCCTCATAAGGATACTGGGGTAGGATGACCTGCAAATGGTAAATTTCAGAGATGCTACATCAGACAGATTCGGCACTGTTGCATCAGTTTATAGAGTGTCTCACGTTTATGCAAAACAAAAAAGAAAATTCCAATGAATATGTATTAAGGCGCCTGTGATGAAGTCAGCAATGTTCCTACAACGCCGAGACAGCGGGAGAGACAAGTGTAATAGAAGACAGCAGTAATACAATAACATGCACTAATGATAGACGCCAGTCAGCCATACAAGATGAAGGAAACCCAGGAGAAGACCACAATTCCTACGCTGGGAACCCACCCGCTTGGGGATTTATAGCAAGGGCTTTGCTGACCTGAAAGTAATAGAATTCCATCAGGTCTACGTTTTGAAGCAGAGAACCACAAATTCATTCATGGCTGAGCCTGCTTCACAAGGCTATCAATCAGGAGAGCGGAGCAGCAAGAGGAACACGACCTGGTGGCCTGCTAGCAACAGTCACATCCAATGCCACGCTCTCACTAATCTGATTTCTTTTTTAATACGCTCCTGATGCACATACTGAGCTGAGCAGTATTATAGTAGTTATATTCTTGTAGATAGGAGGCAGTATTATAGTAGTTATATTCTTGTAGATAGGAAGCAGTATTATAGTAGTTATATTCTTGTACATAGGAGCAGTATTATAGTAGTTATATTCTTGTACATAGGAGCAGTATTATAGTAGATATATTCTTGTAGATAGGAGGTAGTATTATAGTAGTTATATTCTTGTACATAGGAGCAGTATTATAGTAGTTATATTCTTGTACATAGGAGCAGTATTATAGTAGTTATATTCTTGTACAGAGGAGCAGTATTATAGTAGTTATATTCTTGTACATAGGAGCAGTATTATAGTAGTTATATTCTTGTACATAGGAGCAGTATTATAGTAGATATATTCTTGTACATAGGAGGTAGTATTATAGTAGTTATATTCTTGTACATAGGAGCAGTATTATAGTAGTTATATTCTTGTACATAGGAGCAGTATTATACTAGTTATATTCCTGTACATAGGAGCAGTATTATAGTAGTTATATTCTTGTACACAGGGGGCAGTATTATAGTAGTTATATTCCTGTACATAGGAGCAGTATTATAGTAGTTATATTCTTGTACATAGGAGGCAGTATTATAGTGGTTATATTCTTGTACATAGGAGCAGTATTATAGTAGTTATATTCTTGTACATAGGAGCAGTATTATAGTAGTTATATTCTTGTACATAGGAGCAGTATTATAGTAGTTATATTCTTGTACATAGGAGGCAGTATTATAGTAGTTATATTTTTGTACATAGGAGGCAGTATTATAGTAGTTATATTCTTGTACATAGGAGGCAGTATTATAGTAGTTATATTCTTGTACATAGGAGCAGTATTATAGTAGTTATATTCTTGTACATAGGAGGCAGTATTATAGTAGTTATATCCTTGTATATAGGAGGCAGTATTATAGTAGTTATATTCTTGTACATAGGAGCAGTATTATAGCAGTTATATTC
This sequence comes from Bufo bufo, assembly GCF_905171765.1. Lineage (NCBI taxonomy): Eukaryota > Metazoa > Chordata > Amphibia > Anura > Bufonidae > Bufo > Bufo bufo. Next base: position 671,478,328 of record NC_053391.1, on the reverse strand, counting down.
TTGTACATAGGAGGCAGTATTATAGTAGTTATATTCTTGTACATAGGAGCAGTATTATAGTGGTTATATTCTTGTACATAGGAGCAGTATTATAGTAGTTATATTCTTTGACAATTCTCTTTTTATTGAAAAGCACATCAAAAATGCATACCACAACGGTTTACAATGGTGCAGACAATGGAATACAGCATATTTAATACAAAAATGTATCACGGTAGCTCGACAGTTTGGAGGCATAAATCCAAATAAATTTCGCATACAGATGGCAAAAACATAGATATTCTCCATATTTTAGTCGCAGGTTGAATAAGCATACCTTGCTGAAAAATCAATATCTGCAAGCTACGTATGTACAACTCAGATATACATAGGACATTGCAGTATGGCGATTAAGTATAATGATACAAGAATCGAGGAAAGAGGGGGGAAGGAAAGAATGAGGAGTTAAGGTCAGGTAGCACAAGGAAAAGGAGGAAATAGGGGATGAGGGAAGGGGGGAGAACATAGGGAGGGGAAACAAAAACAACCGCCTATCCATGACACACAATCGTATAAGGTAGGTCAAGTAAAGAAAGAGTGCATTAAATGTACTAGTGAGCGCAGGTAAATTTGTGTTGACTACACATAGCTAATCCTTGAAACTAATGATTAGTTCATACGTGGTCGATCCAATTATAGGCTTACTCTACTGTGTTGCTAGTGGACTTCTGTGTTGAGTGTTTGCTTGTTTGGTCGCCCCTAAAACTGAACCAAGGTGTCCAGAGCTTTATGTATTTATTGTGATTCCTGTCCTCCCAGCTCGCCAGTTCCTCCATACGGCAGGTATGGTCTACTTTGTTCAGCCATGCTTCCACAGTGGGGGGTTCTGTGCGCAGCCAATGCTGTGGAATGAGCAGTCTGGCAGCCTGGAGCAGGTGAGTGGTCAAGCACCTTTTTGAGGGCAAGAAAGAGGGAGTTGGGAGCCACAGGAGCACAAGGGTAGGGGGCACCTCAACAGTTGTATGTGTTATTTTCTGAATGGTGGACAAGACCCCTTCCCAGAATGGGCGAATCTTTGAGCAAAACCAGAAGATATGGAATCGTCCAAGCACCTCCAGCATTTATCGTCCTGTCTCATGCCCCTTATGAACATTTGCTTTGGTGTCTGATACCATTGGGTAAGGACCTTATATGTATGTTCCTGTATCCTGGTGCACCTAGAAAAACCATGGGAATGCGCATGTATGCGCATAATATCAGTCTCGTTCAGCTCCACATCAGGTTCAGCAGCCCAATGCCTCAAGTATTGCGGCGTTCCAGGGGAGCGGGGACTAACCAAAGCCAAGTAACACAGGGAAATAAGCTTGCGAGGGATGGTCTCAAACATCAAAAGTTTCTCAAACCGAGACTGGGTAGGTCTGTGTCTATTACTTCCTATCAGTGGCTTAGAGACTGAGTTAAGCTCAATCAGTTCTAGGAAATTACATGAGCTTATAAGGGTATTTAGTGAGTGATGGTCAAGGAGGTCTCCAGAGGTCACCCTCAGAAATTCCTCAGTTGTAAACTTCCGTAATTTAAGCCAGGTCGAGGCTATTTGCTTGGCATTTGGGCGCATGGCAAAAGGGAGCAGATCTGCTGGCATAGAGGGGGAGAGATTGTTCAGGAGATTAAGTTTGCTATTTAACTGCTGAATCACTGAGGCTGTTCCCCCAAGTAGGACTTGCGACCTGAGGTTAGAAGTGTTGAGACCCCAGAGGCCCGCCCTCTGAACTGAGGAGAGTTGAGCAAGCTCCAAATCACTTCCCCAAGTTTGGTATTTAGAGGCGTGTAATTGGATCCATCTCTTCAGATGTATCGCCTGATAATAAAGGTGTGCGTCTGGCAACCCAAACCCCCCTGTGTTCTTCCCCTGTACCAGCCTATTTATGGGCTATCCTGGCCATCTTCCCGCCCCACAGAAATATTCTAAATATTCTCCTAGCCTGACAGAAGAAGGACACAGGGAGAAAAATGGGCAACATCTGAAGCGCATATAGGAGTCTAGGCATGATGAAGGCCTTTAACAGATTCTTTCTACCTATCAATGAGACATATAGGATTTTAAGAGAATGAAGTTGACTCTGCACATCCTTCAGTAAGGGGCCAAAGTTCAAAGGGAAAATTGGGTTTAAACTGGCCGGTAACTTAATCCCCAAATAGGAAAGGTAAGAGCCCTGCCAAATGAACGGTGTCATACCCTTTAGTAAGGAAATCATTTTGCTTGGCGCCGAGACATTTATAGTTTCCGATTTCGTGTAGTTGACTTTGAAATTAGAAATCCTCCCATATTGCTTGAAAAGGGATAGAAGATGCGGAAAGGCCTCGACAGGGTTGGTGAGCATCACCAGAAGGTCATCAGCATAAGCGGCATTTATGAATTCAGGGGAGCCGTCATTGACCTTGAGACCCCTAATACCGGGATGTTCTCTAATCGCTTGCAATAACGTCTCCATGACCATGACGTATAGTGTGGGCGACAGTGGACAGCCCTGACGGGTCCCATTCGTGATCGGAAATGGCTGAGATAGTGTCCCGTTGACCCTTATGCGAGCACTAGGTTCATGATAAAGGGACATGATGGTGGTTTGGAATTGTTCTGGAATACCAAATTTATGTAAGGTTTTTCTCATGTAGCTCCAACTCACCCTGTCAAAGGCCTTTTCCGCATCCACATCCAGGAGAACCAATGAAGTCCCCGTTTTCTTAGCAAGTTGCATCGCTGAAATTACTCTGCAAGAGTTTTGATTGCCCTCTCTCCCAGGCACAAACCCGGCCTGATCAGGATGAATCAGTTTTGGCAGAAGGGGTGCAAGGCGGGAGGCTAGCAATTTGGCCCATATTTTGACATCGACGTTGAGGAGTGAAATCGGCCTATAACTGCCGCACTGGTTGGGGTCCTTTCCTACTTTTGGGAGAATTGTGACCGTCGCTTCTAGAGATTGCTTATGGAGTGTGGAACCTTTTAGCAGGGAATTGCACCAGGTGGTCATATGTGGGGTTAAAATAGGCAAAAGCTTTTTATAATACCCAACTGAGAACCCATCAGGCCCAGGACACTTCCCCATTGGCATAGAGCCCAGTATATTCGCTATTTCCTCTAGTGTGACCGGGGCGAGAAGCTGTTCCCTATCTTCGGCCTTAAGTGTAGGCAGTTTAATGTTTGACAGGAATTTATCAGCCGCCAAGGCTATATCAGTTTCTGTGTCCCTGTCTGGACAATTAAGACCATAGAGCTGGCTATAAAATTATTGGAATTCTTTTGCAATGTCTGAAGTTTTGTGCATTAGTTGACCCTTAATACTTTTAATTCCATGTATATAGGAAGCGTCCTTTCTCTGTTTAAGCAGTGAAGCCATAAGCCTCGTGCCTTTGTCTCCATGGGCATAAAAACGGAACTGAGCATATTGGTATGATTTGTCCTGGTGGTAGTTAAGATGATCCTTGAATTTTATCCTAGCGAGCTTGAGTTCTGATTGGGCCTCTATGGATTTGGATTTTTTGTGCAAAGACTCTAAGGCAGAAATCTTTTCTAGCAGCGAGAGGAAAGTTTTTTGTCTTTCTTTTTTTTTCTGACTACCCAGGGCTATCAGTTCCCCTCTGATGACCGCCTTGTGTGTCTCCCAGACAGTAGCAATAGAGACGTCATCCGTGATGTTCTCCGAAAAGAACTGCTGCAGCTTAACCTCTATGTTTCTCACCTCCTCTGTGTCATCTAGCAGAGTCTCATTTAATCTCCACTGTTTAGAACGCTGAGGTAAATCAGAGAACACCACGGATGTCGTGACTGAAGCGTGGTCAGATACCGTCATGGGGTCTATGGTGGAATTATTTACCAATTCAGCATGACCTCTGGAGATAAAAACATAGTCTAGTCTGGAATAGACCTTGTGCGGAGCTGAGAAAAATGTATACTCCAGATCAGTAGGATGGATCAGACGCCATGTGTCTAACAAATGAGCCCCACTATATACTTATTTATCCTACCTAGGGATGCATGGGTCAACTGGGAGGATTGATCCGAAGTATCTACCAGGGGGTTTAGGGCAACGTTAAGGTCTCCCCCTACCAACCATATGCCTTCTGCAAATGATGCCAGTTTAGTTAGAGCTGCTTTCAGCCACAGGCCTTGCCCCCGATTAGGACTATACAGACTCGCCAGTGTCACCACTACCGTCCCCAACTTGCCCTTTACAAATATGTAGCGACCCTCCGGATCAGTCAGAGATGAAATGAGGGAGAAGGGGATCCTCTTGGATATAGCGATCCCCACACCCCTGGAAGCCTTAGCATGAGCGCTGACAAACCAATGCTGGAAGTAGGACTGAGAGAGTTTAGGAACATGGCCTAGCTTAAGGTGCAGTTCCTGAAAGAAACAAACGTCTGTACGTCGCCTCTTCAGGAGTCGGATCACCTGCGAGTGTTTCTGGGGGGTGCTAAAACCCCGTACATTAAATGAGGTGCAGTTAACTATAGCCATCGGTACATTGTTATGCGCTTATACATGTAAGCAAAAATACACGTGAGCATGGACAGGTAAACAGGGGTAACACAACAGGGTAAAAAACCCAGAAAAATCTGGTCTTTAGCAAAAACAGATGAGCCCCCTTGGCTAACCATCACAAACTTAAACAGAGTGTGCAGTATTAAACACAAGAATGGCTCAAGTGCAATGAAAAAGCACCAGCCTAGAGCATAGGAACCACCGGTGGCTAGGTGGGAGCAGGCCGACATATGTGGTGTCAGTCGATACTGCTCCTGGAGCCACAAATCAGGATTCCATGCCCCTACAAAGCATGCCAAATTAAAATAAGTAAACCTCCTAACTCTCCTATTCGCTGGCACAGGTTTAGCTAAACATATATGTATAAATGTTAGAACTTAGGCAAACTGAATGCGACTCCTTAGTGCAAAAATACAATCAGACATTGCTTAAATGCTCCCTATAGCAGTCGTCTGATGAACTTTCGAGTGAGTGCTAACGGGCACTATTCTCATGGAGGACGCTACAGTCCTCCAATACAGAGGTGCTCCTTAAACAAAACAAACCGCAACTTAGGAGCCCTTCATAGTAGTAAGCAGCATACGACCTGTAGCGACAGTTCAGGTGACTCTCTGTTTAGATCCCGATCCTTTTCTTGGAGGCACTCTGGACCATCTGGAGCATTCAGGGAGTTCTGGGAGCGGGACGCCAGTGTCCGCCGAGGGCAGCCATGATAGTATATCCTGTGCCGTAGCGTTGAGCAGCTCCCACGCCGCCGGCAGATCACTGGGAATCCGAATTGTGCACCTTCTGCCTTCTTTGGAAAACGTAAGCCCAAAGGGGAAAAGCCACTTGAACGGAATCTTGTTCAGCCGTAGAACTTCAGTGACTGGGCGCAGGGCTCTCCTCTTGCTTAGGGTTGAAGGCGCGAGGTCTTGAAATAGCAGGATCTTGGTCCCATCATGCTGTAAGTCCCCCTTCGCTCTGGCCGCCTTGAATATCGCAGCGGTATCCACATAGCGTAATAGTCCAAAGACCACATCACGAGGAGGGTCGCCATCTTTGGGTTTAGGGCGCAAGGAGCGGTGAATGCGCTCAATTGTAACCGCTGAGGCGCTTTCCAGACCCAGCAGGGATGTGAAAATGGCGGATGCTGCTGCAGGCAGCTCTTCATGAGACACCGTCTCTGGCAGCCCTCTGAAGCGCACATTCTTGCGTCTGCTTCTATTCTCCTGATCTTCGATCAGGGCATATGCGTGATCCAGGGAGGACATGTAAGCAGAACAGTTATCACCCAGTGCACGGGCATGTTCCAAAATGGCCCCTTGCGTATGTTCGAGCCGTTCGACTCTATGGCCGATATGTTTAATGTCCCCTTTAATTTCATTAAGCTCCTGCATCACCGGTAACAACGTAGATTAGAGCGCTTGCTGTAGGAACTTCTTAGAAATAGGTTCCGGAGCGTCAGCATGCGAACTCCGTTCCGGGCTGTCAGCTCTCTCGGCGTCTTCAATCCCTTCATCAGGGTCTGTCGGCGCCATCTTGGGTCGCTCTGATGCCGGAGCTGTAGTCCTCTTATTGAAGTACTTCTCCATATCGGAGGGCCCCCAATCTTGCTTGAGGGGTTCAGGTCTGTCTTTGGGCAAATATCTGTATTTGGCCAACTTTTCCCATGTTTGAGCAAATAGGGTGCGAGATAAACCACTTTGTAGGGCAATGGAGAGGAGAGCTCTCTTCACATGCGGCCGATCAGGACGTCGGTCAAGCTCCGCCCCCCTATAGCAGTTATATTCTTGTACATAGAAGCAGTATTATAGTAGTTATATTCTTGTACATAGGAGCAGTATTATAGTAATTATATTCTTGTACATAGGAGGCAGTATTATAGTAGTTATATTCTTGTACATAGGAGCAGTATTATAGTAGTTATATTCTTGTACATAGGAGCGGTATTATAGTAGTTATATTCTTGTACATAGGAGGCATTATTATAGTAGTTATATTCTTGTACATAGAAGCAGTATTATAGTAGTTATATTCTTGTACATAGGAGCAGTATTGTAGTAGTTATATTCTTGTACATAGGAGCAGTATTATAGTAGTTATATTCCTGTACATAGGAGGCAGTATTATAGTAGTTATATTCTTGTACATAGGAGCAGTATTATAGTAGTTATATTCTTGCACATAGCAGCAGTATTATAGTAGTTATATTCTTGTACATAGGAGCAGTATTATAGCAGTTATTTTCTTGTACATAGGAGCAGTATTATAGTAGTTATATTCTTGTACATAGGAGGCAGTATTATAGTAGTTATATTCTTGTACATAGGAGCAGTATTATAGTAGTTATATTCTTGTACATAGGAGCAGTATTATAGTAGTTATATTCTTGTACATAGGAGCAGTATCATAGTAGTTATATTCTTGTACATAGGAGCAGTATATTAGTAGTTATATTCTTGTACATATGAGCAGTATTATAGTAGTTATATTCTTGTACATAGGAGCAGTATTATAATAATTATATTCTTGTACATAGGAGGCAGTATTATAGTAGTTATATTCTTGTACATAGGAGCAGTATCATATTAGTTATATTCTTGTACATAGGAGCAGTATCATAGTAGTTATATTCTTGTACATAGGAGCAGTATTATAGCAGTTATATTCTTGTACATAGAAGCAGTATTATAGTAGTTATATTCTTGTACATAGGAGGTAGTATTATAGTAGTTATATTCTTGTACATAGGAGGCAGTATTATAGTAGTTATATTCTTGTACATAGGAGGCAGTATTATAGTAGTTATATTCTTGTACATAGGAGCAGTATTATAGTAGTTATATTCTTGTACATAGGAGCAGTATTATAGTAGTTATATTCTTGTACATAGGAGCAGTATCATAGTAGTTATATTCTTGTACATAGGAGCAGTATATTAGTAGTTATATTCTTGTACATATGAGCAGTATTATAGTAGTTATATTCTTGTACATAGGAGCAGTATTATAATAATTATATTCTTGTACATAGGAGCAGTATCATAGTAGTTATATTCTTGTACATAGGAGCAGTATCATAGTAGTTATATTCTTGTACATAGGAGCAGTATTATAGCAGTTATATTCTTGTACATAGAAGCAGTATTATAGTAGTTATATTCTTGTACATAGGAGGTAGTATTATAGTAGTTATATTCTTGTACATAGAAGTAGTATTATAGCAGTTATTTTCTTGTACATAGGAGGCAGTATTATAGTAGTTATGTTCTTGTACAAAGGAGGCAGTATTATAGTAGTTATATTCTTGTACATAGGAGCAGTATTATAGTAGTTATATTCTTGTACATAAGAGGCAGTATTATAGTAGTTATATTCTTGTACATAGGAGCAGTATTATAGTAGTTATATTCTTGTACATAGGAGCAGTATTATAGTAGTTATATTCTTGTACATAGGAGGCAGTATTATAGTAGTTATATTCTTGTACATAGGAGCAGTATTATAATAATTATATTCTTGTACATAGGAGAAGTATTATAGTAGTTATATTCTTGTACATAGGAGTCAGTATTATAGTATTTATATTCTTGTACATAGGAGCAGTATTATAGTAGTTCTATTATTTTACATAGGAGCAGTATTACAGTAGTTACATTCTTGTACATAGGAGGCAGTATTATAGTAGTTATATTCTTGTACATAGGAACAGTATTATAGTAGTTATATTCTTGTACATAGGAGCAGTATATTAGTAGTTATATTCTTGTACATAGGAGGCAGTATTATAGTAGTTATATTCTTGTACACCAGGCGCCAGGAATGAGATTAACTGGACAATCATAGTCCCGATGAGGGGGCAATTCCTGAGCCCCTCCCTCCGAAAAAACATCCGCAAAATCCGAGAGATACGGAGGTAAAGCCATAATGGACACTTCAGAAATAGATGTGACAAGACAATTGTCCGAACAAAACTCGCTCCAACCAATGATTTGTTTCGCTTGCCAGTCTATAATTGCATGATTTTCCTATTATATGACGTAAAGTCATGATTTTATTAAAGACACGGAGGTGAGTATTGCTATGACTTTCTTTACTGAATCTACCATAGCAGCAAAGAAAAACAACATAATCCAGTGGAAACCATAGCAACAGCAACAGCTCCTCCCCTATCCCAGTATATTAGTCCTCCACTGTCTGGGATCTTCCTCTTTCTTGCGCCTCAACCAGCGCAGATCAACAATTGGAACTTCTGACGTTGAACCTCCACGAGTAACGAAAACCTTCTGAACTGTTGGACTAGCCCGCGGAGAACAATCCAATACCGGAACCTTAAGAACTGCAGAACACAAGTGATTGAAGCGTCATCCACTCAGCCTAGGAAGAAGGATAGAAAATAAAACATTCTATAGTCAACATAAAATGACATATCCAAGGGTTAACCTATAGAAGAGTAACAACCGCAAAATAACACATTCGTTTTACCCAAAGGCATGAACCTAGATATTAAATACTCACTCAAGACATCAACTCAGGGAGGGCCCAGGGAGGGCAATACTCGCCTTCGTGTCTTTAATAAAATCATGACTTTCCGTCATATAATAGGAAAATCATGCAATTTTATAACAAGACACGGAGGCTTCGTATTGCTAGTTTAAAGTTGAGATACTAAAGAATCAAATACGTGCGGTGCTGGTCTAAAGTAGAACTCGCGGAAGGTGGAGGCCCTGGACCAATCCGCCAATCTCATCACGTCTTCTAAGCGTGCCCCCGAAGTTGTCATAGACGTAGCTGCCGCACTGCGAACTGAGTGTGCAGTGAAAACTGTCGTATCAATCCCCGCCTGGGAGAGAATCCATTTAACCCAGCGAGATAAAGTAACGCTGGTGACCGGAGCAAAAGGACTGCGGAAAGATATGAATAAATGTGGAAAAGAAGGAGATCGTAAGGGACGAGATCGATTCTCGTATTCCCGCAAACAAGCCACAGGACATAGTTGTGGGGACTGCGTAAAACGGGGGTAAGAGACCGAATGGATACCAGTTTTAGTGCGTCTGGAGATATTAAATTTAACTCCCTCTGGTGTGAAAGATCTAGAATCAAAATCCAATGCACGCACATCCGATACTCTCTTGCAAGAGATCAAGCAAAGTAGAGTAACTAGTTTGGCCGATAATTGACGCAATGACAATTGCGCATTAGAGGGCCAGTTGGTCAGGAACGTTAAAACACAAGAAACATCCCACGTAGATGAGAAACGCGGCCGCGGCGGCCGGGTTAGACGGGAACCTTTAAGTAAATGACAGACCAGAGGATGCTGTCCAGCCGGACGACCCTCAAAGCCCGAATGCCTGGAAGAAATTGCTGACCTGAAGACATTAATGGTTCGGTAAGCCTTCCCGGCCTCATAAAGAGACGACAAAAAGGATAAGATGGAATTTACAGGTGCTTGAAAGGGATCCAGAGACCGCTCGACGCACCAGCGAGACCAAGAGTCCCAGGCGGCTCCATAAGCTCGTCTAGTCCCGGGTGCCCAAGCGCTGTCCAGTAAGAACCTAGTCGTTCCTGAAAGACCAGCGTCTCCTCCTGGATTCCCGAGATTCTGCAGGCAAGGAGCCGTAACGATCCGTCTTGTACAAGTGGATGAAACTCCCCTGAAGGGCCTCGCAGAAGAGACAGCTGTTCGGGAAGGAGAAAGGGAAAATCCACTAACAGTTCCAGGATCTGAGGGAACCACGACTGTGTCCTCCAAAAAGGCACAATCAGAACCAGGTTCGCCAACTGCTGACGAACTTGAAGGAGCACCCTCGGAATGAGCGCGAATGGGGGGAACGCGTACATCAGTGCGCCACCCCAATACTGGAGCAGAGCATCCACCGCTTCCGCCTGAGGGTCTGGTCTCCAGCTGAAGAACCTGGGAAGCTGGGTGTTCAGCCGAGAGGCGAACAGATCGATACAACAAGGACCCCAAAGCGAGGGGATGGTAGAGAACACCTTCTCGTCTAACCTCCAATCGCTGGAGTCTGAGATATAACGTGAGCTCCAATCCGCCCTCGTATTGTGGAGACCCGGAAGGTACTCCGCCACCACAGAGATATTCCTGTCGAGACAAAAATCCCAAAAATCCTTTGCCAGATGTGTTAAAACGACCGAACGTGTACCCCCCATGCAATTGACATATCGGACAGCCGATACGTTGTCCATGCGGAGTCTGATGGCCGTACTGACAACACCATTGGCAAAGCTGCGAATGGCAAACAACCCTGCAAGAAGTTCCAGGGCGTTGATATGGAGATGTGCTTCTTCTTGCGACCACGGACCCCCGGTGGAGATTCCGTCGCAATGAGCCCCCCAGCCCTGCAGGCTCGCATCTGACTCTATAACCAGATCCGGTTGGGGACCCACAATTGCCCTGCCGTTCCATACCGACAGGTTGTGGATCCACCATCTCAGTTCGTCTTTCGTGTCTGCATCCAAAGAGATGACATCGGCGTAGGAAGCCCCTGCCTGAAGATGGGCAATTTTGAGGCGTTGCAATGCCCGATAATGGAGGGGAGCCGGAAAAATGGCTTGGATTGACGAGGCCAGAAGTCCAATCAACCGTGCCAAATGTCGCAACGACATTTGTGGCATTAGCAGGGCATGTTGCAATTCCTTGCGAATGGATCTGACCTTCGAAAGAGGCAGACTGAAGGACAATTCCAATGAATCCACTTGGAAACCCAGGAATTCCATTGACCTGTAAGGAGTCAGACAGGATTTCTCCTGGTTGATGATGAATACCAGGTCGGAAATGAGAGACACTGACATGTGGAGATGCTTCAATAGAAGAGAATGGGAGTGTGCCATGATCAAAATATCGTCCAAATAGACGATCAAACGAACCCCCCTGCCGCGGAGCCATGCCACCACTGGACGCATGATCTTGGTAAAGCACCAGGGGGCGGAGGATAGGCCAAACGGCAGGCAAGTGAATCTCCAAGTCTGGCCGTGCCATAGGAATTGAAGTAAATCCCTTGAAGAGGGGGACACCGGAACCGTGAGGTAAGCGTCCTTGAGATCTATTTTGGCCATCCAGTCGCCAGGAAGGAGGAGATCTCTCAAGAGATGGATGCCCTCCATCTTGAAATGGCGATACTGCACAAAAGTGTTCAACGCTTTCAGGTTGATGACGGGACGCATTTGTCCCCCTTTCTTTTGCACCAGGAGTATCCTGCTGATCACCCCTTTTTGATTTCCGGGGGCACGCTCGATCGCGCCTTTGAGCCACAGATCCGACAGTTCTTTCTGGAAGAGGGAACGTGCCGAAACGGACAGCTGAAATGGCGGGGGAACTGGAATGGAGCTCGGATCGGCAATTAAGTCTATTGTGAACCCCTGAATAGTCGAAAGAACCCACTGGTCGGAGGTTATGCCTGACCACACATGAGAAAAGAAACGGAGTCTGCCTCCGACACATTGGTCCAAAAAAGGTAGAGGAGGAAAAACAGGACTTACCGAACGGGCGTCGAGAATTCGGATTTCCTCGGAAACCACGTGATCGGTAAGGTGCTCCTCGCGATGGGAAGAAGAACGGCTGATGCTTCTGATCCTGGAGTGATGCTCTATATGTAAAGGAGCCTCTGCCGGAGCCCCGGGCATGAAAGTTGGAACGGCCGGACAGTCGACCCCTAAAACTGCCGGCCCGGCCAGAGAAACGACCTTGAAAGACCCGTTTCATCGATGTTTGGGCCTTATCGAGCGCCGTAAAGGCACCTACATATTTGCCCAACTCTTTTATAAAAGAGTCGCCAAAAAGTAAGCCTTTGGCATCCTTGCCCGCTTCAGATAAAGCTAAGTTTGACAACTTTGGTTCTATTTTCATTAAAATAGCTTTTCGCCTTTCTATGGCGAGTGAGGCGTTCACATTACCAGCCACACAAATGGCCCTTTGGGCCCAACCTCTAAGCTCCTCCGGGTCTACTTGGCTACCTGCCGTCTTGGCGGACTCAGCCATGTCAAAAATCTTTGCCAATGGGCCCGTGATGTCTAATAGTTTATCCTGGACAGCCTTTAAAGCTGAGTCCAGCCCTTTGCGGGGGTTGAAACCTGTCTTAGCCAAAAATTGGACCATTTTCGGGTCCACAGTGGGTGTTTCACACACTTTGTGTGGAATCAAGGGTCGAGGACATTCCGCCCGCAGCTTATTTCGCGCCTCTTTACTTAAGGGATTGCGAATACGGGCTTCTAAATACTGCAGAGCGGGGATGGTGGAGTTCATCCGGATTAAATAGCGGAACCCCGGATGGATCTGCGAGGATATCCCCCGATGACTCTCCATATTCTAAAGGGGGCTTTGGGTCAATATTAAGTGCTGGGTCCACAGCTATATCCGCCAATTCCTCATCTAGATCAAAAATCAGATCGTCATGTGCCTCCTCCTCTGACTCTCTATCCGAGTCTGACACCGGCTCAGGTAAAGACCTGGCAGTTTTCCATGCCCGCGTTTTCTCCGCCTGGCGGGTACAAGCTCTTTTACGCGGACAAAGCGCGTTAACCTGGGATCGGGTAGGCCCATCAGTCTGAAGTGTTCTGGAGGCAATTGGTACAGCTACTGGCGGCAAATTAAGACCCTGGTTAGATGTGCTAGGGTTAACCATGAGGGCCTGAGAAATAGAGTGGGTTAATGCCTGCGACATGGAACCCATGGCCGCTACAATCGCGTTGGATATGGACTGTTGTAGCGCCAAAGTATTTGTATCAGTTATGGATTTTTCAGGACGCCTATCTAGAGTGGGTGAGCCCTGATCAGAAGGGGAAGGGTCAATAGGGGCCATAGGAACGGCAGTGCTACTCCTAACAGACATAATGGTAGGTGGATAGGCAGGAGTTAGTCACCCCAGCCTAGAAATATGCAGTAGGAGATCACTGGAAAGAAAAAGAGAAGAAAAAACGCCATGTAACAGTAGCATGGTGAGAAGCAAAAGTGGCATGCATAATATCTGTAGAATGGAACTTACAAGAGCGGTATGTAGCAGAAATCGTCCGACAGAGAAGGAGCGGTGGGACCGAGATGGTGTCGGAACAAACAGCCAGAGGCGACCGAAGTCTCGCGAGAATTCGGCGCCAGAAGTAAGTAACAGCGGAGAGAAGACGACCGAACTCACGTCTCGCGAGAATTCGGCCGGCCCAGAGTGACGCGGACGCCCTAAGTCTCGGAGATCGCGAGACTTCGGGCGCGGGGAAAAAGGAGCGAGCGGGAAAAAACTTTAATGGCGGACACAAACGGCAATATCAGGAGACCGGTAGGTAAGTGTTGGAGACCTAGAGAAAAGCGCAAACCCGATAGGGGAGCAGAAACAGATAGTAGATGATCGGAATATACAAAAGGGGAAAAAGAGAACCCAAATATATATATAATTAGATACCTAAAAGGGAAAAGGGGCATATAATCTGAAAAGAAAATATACAGGGAAAACCATACGGTTTGACAATAAGGTATAATGAAAATACAATCTAATCGCAAAGGGAAGGAAAAAAGTAAAATACAGATTATATCAGTTCCAAGCAAAAGAACTGGAGAGTACTTATCTGCCTGGTAGCAGCAAAGAAAGAGGAAGATCCCAGAAAGTGGAGGACTAATATACTGGGATAGGGGAGGAGCTGTTGCTATGGTTTCCACTGGATTATGTTGTTTTTATTTGCTGCTATGGTAGAGAAAGTGATAGCAATACGAAGCCTCCGTGTCTTGTTATAAAATTGGGTTATGTCTAATCAACCATGGCAACCCCAAAACTATAGGAGCTGGCAAATCCTTCATGACAAAACAAGAAATAATTTCAGCATGTGAATCACCCACCCTTAAATGAATACCATGAACAATGTGAGTGAGACTCCTTTGAGAAAGAGGGGAAGAATCAATTGCAAAAATACGAATCTCGTTCTCTAACGTGCAAATACTTAGTCCCAGGCCTTGAAGAAAAAGAAAGTCAATTAGGTTTACCCCAGCACCGCAATCAAGGAATACATCAACCAACACATTTTTTGACTCTAGCGCCACCATAGCTGAAAGGAGAAAACGGGAACTGCAGGGAGCTTGCATACCTGTCTGCTCCACCACACCATTCATACTACCAAGTGTGAGGGAGTTTTTTTTTTCTTTTTTCCTTTTCTCTTCCACCTGTGATTTAACATGAGGACAAGAAAAAATAAAATGACCCCTCTTTCCACAAAAGTAACATAGTTTGTGCAATATCCTAAAGTCTCTACTATCAGAATGGCAAGAAATCTGACCCAATTGCATGGGTTCCTCCGCTACTCCAGAGTTATAAGCAATATCACCCTGGGCAGAAGAAGAAACAAAACCACACGCAGGAGGGATCCCCTGCACGGAGGGACCCTTACACCTCTCTCGGAAACGTCTATCCAACCGTATAGCCAAAGACATTGCATTCTCTAAAGTATCCGGATACTCATAAAAAAACAAGGGCATCCTTCAACCTTTCAGATAACCCCTGACAAAACTGACTACGTAACGCGGGGTCGTTCCACCCCGACTCAGTAGCCCATCTCCTAAACTCTGTGCAGTAACCCTCTGCAGTATGTTCACCCTGCAGTAAGTTACGCAATTTCGATTCTGCCATCAAGACCCGATCTGGGTCATCGTAAATCAATCCCAGGGCTTGGAAAAATTCCTCCACTGACCGGAGAGCCAGAGAACCGGGCGGCAGAGAAAAAGCCCAGGATTGAGCGTCCTCTTTAAGCAGAGACATGATGATACCAACCCTCTGATCCTCATTACCTGACGAAAATGGACGCAGTCGAAAGTACAATTTGCATGACTCTTTAAAGCGGAAAAAATCATCCGTACTCCCTGTAAATCTGTCGGGAAGAGCGACTTTAGGCTCCGCACCAATTTGACCTGTACCTGATGCCAGAAACCTCTGACACTGTGTGACCGTACCACGCAGATCCGCAACCTCTAGGGATAAACCCTGCATGCGGTCAACCAGTGCATCAATTGACGCCATCACAAAAGCGCTGAGTGATGGCAGTCACAGTATGTCGGATTATAATGTCACGGCGGGCGTGCACTCAGTATGACAGATAACGAACCAACCAGGCTCTGAGCGAGAGACAGGGAAGGGTCACCTCCTAGCTAATCCCTGACCTCTTTCTCTGCACTGCTCAGCCCATCTACAGATCTTGAAGGTAGATCTGAGATGTCCCCGTGCCTGGGCTGACAAAACCCTGAATTCCCTGAGATGGTGAAGTGGGAAATAGGAGCAGCCTGCTCGCACAGAACCTGGATGGGATAGATGACACAAAACAACCAACTAGAAACAACACTTATCTTCCTGAGCTGGAGCAGACAGCCAACCTTCCTTCCTAGCTTCCAAGATCACAATAATGAATATAATCCGCTCAGGGCACTGGGCAGAGGAGCTATTTAAACTAATGACTCCACCCAGTGCACCTGATGAGGGGCGGATCCAGCACAGCACCAAAACAAACACTAAACTCGTGCTGCAATCCTGGCCGACCTCCGCACATCGTCAGAGTGGGGCATGACATAGGAGCAGTATTATAGTAGTTATATTCTTGTACATAGGAGCAGTGTTATAGCAGTTATATTCTTGTACATAGGAGGCAGTATTATAGGAGTTATATTCTTGTACATAGGAGGCAGTATTATAGTAGTTATATTCTTGTACATAGGAGCAGTATTATAGTAGTTATATTCTTGTACATAGGTGCAGTATTATAGTAGTTATATTCTTGTACATAGGAGGCAGTATTATAGTAGCTATATTCTTGTAAATAGGAGCAGTATTATAGTGGTTATATTCTTGTACATAGGAGCAGTATTATAGTAGTTATATTCTTGTACATAGGAGCAGTATTATAGTGGTTATATTCTTGTACATAGGAGCAGTATTATAGTAGTTATATTCTTGTACATAGGAGTAATATTATAGTAGTTATATTCCTGTACATAGGAGCAGTATTATAGTAGTTATATTCCTGTACATAGGAGGCAGTGTTATAGTAGTTATATTCTTGTACATAGGAGCAGTATTATAGTAGTTATATTCTTGTACATAGGAGCAGTATTATAGTAGTTATGTTCTTGTACATAGGAGCAGTATTATAGTAGTTATATTCTTGTGCATAGGAGCAGTATTATAGTAGTTATATTCTTGTACATAGGAGTAGTGTTATAGCAGTTATATTCTTGTACATAGGAGGCAGTATTATAGGAGTTATATTCTTGTACATAGGAGCAGTATTATAGTGGTTATATTCTTGTACATAGGAGCAGTATTATAGTAGTTATATTCTTGTACATAGGAGCAGTATTATAGTAGTTATATTCTTATACATAGGAGCAGTATTATAGTAGTTATATTCCTGTACATAGGAGCAGTATTATAGTAGTTATATTCTTGTACATAGGAGCAGTATTATAGTAGTTATATTCTTGTGCATAGGAGCAGTATTATAGTAGTTATATTCTTGTACTTAGGAGCAATATTATAGTAGTTATATTATTGTACATATGAGCAGTATTATAGTAGTTATATTCTTGTACATAGGAGCAGTATTATAATAGTTATACTCTTCTGCATAGGAGCAGTATTATAGTAGTTATATTCTTGTACATAGGAGCAGTATTATAGTAGTTATATTCTTGTACATAGGAGCAGTATTATAGTAGTTATATTCTTGTACATATGAGCAGTATTATAGTAGTTATATTCTTGTACATAGGAGGCAGTATTATAGTAGTTATATTCTTGTACACAGGGGGCAGTATTATAGTAGTTATATTCTTGTACATAGGAGCAGTATTATAGTAGTTATATTTTTGTGCATAGGAGCAGTATTATAGTAGTTATATTCTTGTACATAGGAGCAGTATTATAGTAGTTATATTCTTGTACATAGGAGGCAGTATTATAGTAGTTATATTCTTGTACATAGGAGCAGTATTATAGTAGTTATATTCCTGTACATAGGAGCAGTATTATAGTAGTTATATTCTTGTACATAGGAGCAGTATTATAGTAGTTATATTCTTGTACATAGGAGTAGTATTATAGTAGTTATATTCTTGTACATAGGAGCAGTATTATAGTAGTTATATTCCTGTACATAGGAGCAGTATTATAGTAGTTATATTCTTGTACATAGGAGCAGTATTATAGTAGTTATATTCTTGTACATAGAAGCAGTATTATAGTAGTTATATTCTTGTACATAGGAGGCAGTATTATAGTAGTTATATTCTTGTACATAGGAGTAGTATTATAGTAGTTATATTCTTGTACATAGGAGGCAGTATTATGGTAGTTATATTCTTGTACATAGGAGGCAGTATTATAGTAGTTATATTCTTGTACATAGGAGTAGTATTATAGTAGTTATATTCTTGTACATAGGAGGCAGTATTATAGTAGTTATATTCTTGTACATAGAAGTAGTATTATAGTAGTTATATTCTTGTACATAGGAGCAGTATTATAGTAGTTATATTCCTGTACATAGGAGCAGTATTATGGTAGTTATATTCTTGTACATAGGAGGCAGTATTATAGTAGTTATATTCTTGTACATAGGAGGCAGTATTATAGTAGTTATATTCTTGTACATAGGAGTAGTATTATGATAGTTATATTCTTATACATAGGAGCAGTATTATAGTAGTTATGTTCTTGTACATAGGAGCAGTATTATAGTAGTTATATTCTTGTACATAGGAGCAGTATTATAGTAGTTATATTCTTGCACATAGGGAGCAGTATTATAGTAGTTATATTCTTGCACATAGGCCCCTTGGATAATTTCAGATCCCCTTTTCTGCTAACAATGCAGTTAGAAACCAGGACTTGGCCGTCTTTCTTCTAGGGCCCCTATGTAGGTGTATGGTCACCCCCGGCAGTATATATGCCTTTGAGCACATCAGGCTGCTACTGTGTAAATTTAAGCGTACATTCACACGACCGTATGTATTTTGTGGTCTGAAAACTGTGGATCTGCAAAATATAGATACCACCTATGTGGCATCCACATTTTTGCAGACCCATTGACTTCAGTGGGTCCGTGGTCCGCATTTGCGGCTGATAATCGGTCATGTTCTATCCTTCGCGGAATTGACATATGGATGCAAAAAGCATGATAAAACGTGTCCTTTACTTTTCTGCAGATGAGGACCAAGGATCCAGTGAAGTTGATAGGTCTGCAAAAAATGCATATGCCACAGAGCCCGCATCCGTATTTGTCGGATCTGCGTTTTGCGGACCACAAAATACATATGGTTATATGAATGCACCCTGAAACTTAAACAAATTTTTTTTTTTCCCCCTCCATAGCTGAAGACTTGGATGTAATGCCTTCGATTTTACAGGATGAATATACACGTCCCATCGTTGACTCTCGGATGCTCATGCGGTGATTCTCAGGGAGTTATGCAGTCAGGATTACAGACCTCGTGGTTGTCAGGAGTCATGTGCCGAGCTCCTGATCCGGAGCAGCCTCCGAGCTCCGGGCAGGGGTCATCTCATGACCTGCACATGCGAACAGCAGCTCCTTTCATCCCAATCCCTGAATGCCTTCCACCAGGCGATCCAACCAGAATATGGGATTTTCTTCAATAAAACCAAATCAAAGAAACACCTTGGGGGAAGACGTCTCCGCATGGTTATAAGATCCCATTGAGTAGAAACAAATGAGCTGCTTGCCAGATGCAGCAGAGCTGAGTTGGTATTTTGTCGCTACTTCTGTTTTGCATCATGATAGGTTAGGCTACTTTCACGCTCGCGTTTTGGGCGGATCCATCATGGATCTGCAAAAAACGGATCAGTTACAATAATACAACCGCATGCATCCGTCATGTACGGATCCATTTGTATTATCTGTAACATAGTCAAGATGGATCCGTCATGAACTCCATTGAAAGTCAATAGGAGATGGATCCGTTTTCGATTGTTTTCGATCCGTTTTCGATCCGTTTGGCTCAGTTTCGTCAAGCGGACAGCAAAACGTTGCAGGCAGCGTTTTGGTGTCTGCTTCCAGAGCGGAACGGAGACGGATCGGAGGCAAACCGAGGCGTTCTGAGCGGATCCTTTTCCATTCAGAATGCATTAGGGCGAAACTGATCCGTTTTGGACCGCTAGTGAGAGCCCTGAACGGATCTCGCAAACGGAAAGCCAAAACGCCAGTGTGAAAGTAGCCTAAAGCGTTATGATATTGGATTGCATTTAATGGCTCGTGCACACAAACATAATTTTTTTTCAGTGTTCGTTCTGATTTTCTTGCGACCCGTATGCAGAACCACCCATTTCAATGGGGCCGCAAAAAAAACGGAAATGACTCTGTGTGCATTCTCTGTCAGTATGTCCGCTTGGTCATGCCGCAAAACAATAGAACATGTCCTATTATTGTCCGCAGTACGGACAAGGATAGGACTGTTCTATTATGGGCCGCAAGTTCCGTTCTGCAAAATGCGGAATGCACGCTGCCAGTATCTGTGTTTTGCGGACCGCCAAACAGCCAACGATCACGTGCATGAGCCGTAAACCTAATACATCATCTCCACACAAAATGGGGAATAGCAAAGTGCATTTTTACAGCTGCCCGACTGCTGAAGATACCCAAGCACAAGCGCTGGGGTTTCTCTGGCATTACCATAGATCTGAATGGAGCAGCAGGCATGCCCACCATAACACTCGGGGAACAGAGGTCTCAGGTTCTCGTGAACGGCGGGGGCCCTAGCACTGTGTATAGGGGATAAGCGTTTGTAATGGTACAAATCCTTTAAAATATCCCTGACATTTTGTACAAAGTCACGTAGGAGTGTATTCACACGTGGCGGTTTTGCGACATGTCCCACAGCAGAATACCGTGGTTTCAAAAACTTCAAAAATAAAAAACACAAGACTGATGTTTGCACATACCCTTAGGGCTCATGCACACGACCGTCGGTCAGCCGTGGCCGTATCGCGGCCCGCAAACAACATCTCAGCAAAATTCGGGCAAGGGCCGTGTGCACCCCACATCACTTGAATGGGTCCGCAATCCGGAAGGTCGGTGCGGGAACGGAGGCACGGAATCCCACGAGAGCATCACGGAGTGCTTCCGTGGGGTTTTTCTCCATACCTCCGCACCGCAAAAAAATAGAACATGTTCTATTGTTTCGCGGTGCGGATGGATCACGGACCCATTCAAGTTGAATGGGTATGGATCCATCGCGGCAGCTGAACGGATGTTGCCTGTATATTTGGGACCACAGAGTACATTCGTATGTGAGAGACGCACCGCAGCTTTAGGGCTCCTGCACATGACTGCATCCGCATCACAGATGCGCAAAACACCATTTTTTTTACGCTTTTTTTGCAGACCCATAGAAATGAATGAGTCCGTTTGCAATTCTCAGGAACTGCAGATCGGACACAGATGCAAAATACAAAAGTGTGTATGAGGCCTAAGGGTACGGCTACGCGACGGCATTTGTTGCGTGACATGTTTTGTAACGATAGTCAAGGTGGACTTTTGCGCAACTGTTGCGTCGCAGTCACGTCATGTCGCAGTGTGACACAATTGACTATCAGTATGAAAAATGTTGCACGACAAATTTCGTCTTGTAGACGAGCCCTTAAGCTGTGGATTTTTTAAAATTAATATTATCATTTTATAACATGAAATCCGGACAGCGGTTTTATGAATGGAGCCCTGATCCGGGATCACACGCCGCCCGCGCTCTATTCAATCCATTAGTTCCACTTTTCATGATCTAATTTGCCTGTGACTATTTGTTACTGACCTTTTAATGAGAAAAATAAACATCCAATTAACATAAAACATCATCTGAAAAAAGAATGGAAAAGTAGATGATACATTTTACAATTTTTTGGTGTTGGGAAAGAAAATCTCACATTCCAGTGTCTATCAGTTCACATGAGTAGTACTAATGAGGGGAGGGATTCAAAATTTTCTTCACTGGGAGTGAGAGTCAAACATGATATAAGCCTCAACACGTGATTAGGTCAATTAATAAGTGAGGAGAACAGAGAGGAACTTCCTGCCCTGGTCTGTTGTGGAGGGCTGAGGAGGTTGTGAAGTGCAGGGCCATCAGGATGAGAGGTAGTATCATGATATTTGCAGCTGCCGTCCTCCTCTTAGTATTGCCCTCGGCCCATGGACAATTTCCTAGGGCATGTAGCTCAGCGGAGGTCCTTTTAAGTAAAGAGTGCTGCCCAGCTTGGGCTGGAGATGGTTCTCCTTGCGGAGAAGCTTCTGGGAGAGGAACATGTCAAGACGTTGTCCTGTCTAACTCTTCCATAGGTCCTCAGTTTCCCTTCAGTGGCGTTGATGATAGGGAAAACTGGCCTATTGTCTTCTACAACAGGACCTGCCAATGCCAGGGCAACTTCATGGGCTACAACTGTGGGGACTGCAAATTTGGTTTCACCAGCCCCAACTGTACAGTGAGAAAAAGGATGATCAGGAAAGAAATTTTCAGGATGACTTCAGCGGAGAAGGACAAGTTCATTGCCTACCTCAATTTGGCCAAACGCACCATCAGCCCAGACTATGTCATAGCCACTGGGACCTACGAACAGATGAACAATGGCTCCAACCCACTTTTTGCAGACATCAATGTCTACGACCTGTTTGTGTGGCTTCACTACTACTCCTCCAGGGATGCGTTCCTTGAAGGTGGACTTGTTTGGTCAAATATTGATTTTGCCCATGAAGCCCCTGGCTTTCTGCCCTGGCACAGGTTTTTCTTGCTCCAATGGGAGCATGAACTTCAGAAGGTGACAGGTGACGAGAACTTCACCATTCCTTTCTGGGACTGGAGAGATGCCAAACAGTGTGATGTCTGTACTGATGAATTTTTTGGGGGGATCCACCCAACGAGCACCGTCCTCCTGAGCCCAGCTTCTTTCTTCTCCTCTTGGCAGGTAAGCTCAGATGTATGGTATATTACCGCTTTTTATTTTTTATTTTTTATTTTTTTTAGGGTCTGTTCACATGTAATGGGTAGGCTGCAGATTTGTGTGCAAAAAAAAAAATTCAAAACTTGTACTTTTATAATGGAGGGGTTAAACCGGCGGCAAAATCTGTGACTGATCCGTATGAAACTGATGAGGATTTTGACCTGAATATTCAGCAAAGCTGGATTTCTTTTTATTTTTTTACTGCAAATAAGTTCACTGCGGCTGTAACCTAAGGGCAAGTTCACACACAGTTTTTTTTTGGAGGAGGTTTTGAGGCAGGTTTTTCAACCAAAGCCAGAAGTGGATTCCAAAGGAGTCAGAAATAAAGGAAAAACTTCTACTTCTCCTTCCTGCTGGTTTCACTTCTGGCTTCAGCTGAAAAACCTGCCTTAATACCTCCTCCAAAAAAACTGTGTGAACCTATCCTTAGAGTTTTAGCTTTTAAAGGGGTTTTACAGTCAAACAATCCTACCCGATCCGGCGTGGAGAGATGAAACTTCACGCTAGGCTGTCGGGTTGCTAAGGCAACAATCCAGTGTTTATCATGCATGAGTCCCGTTAACTAGTATAAGACCCATGTATGATGGTCACTGGGCGTCGGACGATTGACTTGGTGTCACTCCGCACATCTAAAGATTTCTTTATCCGTATGTCTGTGGAACTAGAAGACTAGAACAGACCTGGGTCTTGTAGGTTCACATCGGGCTTCATGCACATTGAGCTGTAATTACTGTTCGCAGCTGCAACGGTGACGGCGAGAAGGTGAACAGTGAAGAGAACGCAGCGCTGGCAGGGAGTATCGGGAGTCGGACCCTGGCAGAGCTGATATTGATGACCTAGCCTGAGGACAGGTCATCAATATCTGAAACCGGACAATCCCTTTAAGGGCGTAGTGTCTTGTAAGCTGCAGCTTCTATAAACCTGGTTTAACCATGGGCTACACATGTCCCGATACAGCAAACCCGCGCAGTGTAGAAAATTTGTGTAAATTATCTGAAACGTATTTTACAGCTGTCATTTAGCGTTAAATAAAATTGGCGCAAAATCAGACCGGTCGCACAAGACATGCATTGCAGTCTATTCTGGCAAAGTCGTGCGCAATTTGCAACCAGCGCTGGTGTCAGGTTTTGTTTTTATTTTTGGCACTTTTTTGGTTTTTGGTGCACTTCTTCTATTGTTGCCATATTTTTACATTTTTTTTTTTTGTTTTTTTTCTGGGAGGGGGGGGGCTACATGGCGACCTGTCGCAGAAAAGTCACAAAGGGGTATGGCTAGATGTGTTGCCCAACGCGAATGTCGTGTGACGTTTCATGTAATGTATTTCAATGCGACATTCACAAAAACGGGTGTTGATTAAATTAGGCCTGGCCTATAAGTTCTGCCTGGAGGGTTCCTTTAAGTCAGCCGCACACGGCGGATTTATGAATTTGTCTGAATGGTTGCTGTGGACAACAAAGCCTATCAGAGAGCAGCTTTCGTTTTCCAATAGAATAAGAAATGAAAGCTGCACTCTGGTTGCCTCTTGGCAGTAGAGGCCTGTGTTTTTTTTTTTTTTTGTTAGACCATATCCTAAATTTCCTTTGGCCAAGTTCACAGCCAAAAGTTATGTCTTATGTCGCCGCTGATGTGAGCGTTCATTCAGAGAAGGTTGTGCTTTGTTTCCTAGCGATGGGAAATTATAATTTCTCGTCAGTCGTGTTCTATATTCATTTGGGGAGATTTATCAAAACGGTCTTAGTTGCCCGTAGCAACCAATCAGATGCCACCTTTCATTTACCATAGGAGCTCTGAAAAATGAAAGGTGGAATCTGACTGGTTGCTAGGGGCAACTAAACCAGTTTTGATAAATCTCCCCCATTTTCTCACTAACCAAACATTCTACCGTAATGTCATTTAACCCCATGGTAAACGAGATGCTGTGCCCCCAATTAGAGCTACAGGAGTCATAATATCACTAGTAGAGATGATAAAATTTGGGTAGAAGGTGTCTTTCGTCCCACGTTTTAGGCTAGGGATACACGACTACCTTTTGTTGCGCGACATTTTGCCGCACGACAATTTTTATAATGATAGTCTATGGTGTCTCGTTGCGACTGACACGACAGTATCAAAAAATCCATCCGAGATGCAGTGCAACACCATAGACTATCATTATACAAATTGTTGTGCGACATCAATGTCGTGTGACACATCTTGCCCGTGTAGTTGTGCCCTATGTCGTCGTGTAGCCCTAGCCTTAGTCCCGTTTTATCAGTTTAGTCTGCATCTCTTAGCAGTTGTAAACTGGTGTAAAGTAAAACTGGCTTAGTTGCCCATAGCAACCAATCAGATTACACCTTTTCATTTTCCAAAGGAGCCGTAAAAAATGAAAGGTGGAATCAGATTGGTTGCTATGGGCAACTAGGCCAGTTCTACTTCACACCAGTTTAACCACCTCCCGACCGCCTAACGCAGGATTGCATCCTGCGGGCGGCCGAGTTATTCCTCCTGGACGCATCGGCGCGTCCTCTCGCGAGATTTCCTGTGAACACACGCACACAGGCGCGCGCGTTCACAGGATCAGGAGGTAAACGAGTGGATCTACAGCCTGCCAGCGGCGATCATTCGCTGGCAGGCTGTAGATGCGATTTTTATTTTTAACCCCAAAAAGGTATATTAGACGCTGTTTTGATAACAGCGTCTGATATACCTGCTACCTGGTCCTCTGGTGGTCCCCTTTGTTTGGATCGACCACCAGAGGACACAGGCAGCTATGTAAGTAGCACCAAACACCACTACACTACACCCCCCCCCACCCCCCTGTCACTTATTAACCCCTGATCACCCCCCCTGTCATTGATCACCCCCCCCTGTAAGGCTCCATTCAGACGTCCGTATGTGTTTTGCAAAACACGGACACCGCAGATCCGCAAAACACTGACACCGGCAATGTGCTTTACGCATTTTGCGGATCCGCACATTGCCAGAACTATATCGAAAATGACTTTTCTTGTCCAAGAATAGGGAATGTTCTATAGGCTCTACAAAAAATGCAGTGTTCGCCTGATCAGGCCTGATCTTGTGCACACACTTGCGTTCAGTCCGCCCCACCGCAGTGACAGAAATCTCATTTTTTTCTGATCCCTGCAAAAACACCGTAAAATCGCTGCGGCGCTAGAAAGATCACTTTTGAGGGGCATGGCGCGTTCATAGATTTTTATTTTTATTTTTTTTGGCACAAGTTAGCGGAAATTTTTATTTTATTTTTTTCTTACAGCCTAGGTGCGCAAAGGGGCCCAGTACTTTTAGGATTTCACAGGGCATTTTTTACGCATTTGGATTCCAAACTACTTCTCACGCTTTAGGGCCCCGAAAATATCAGGGCAGTATAAATACCCCACAAGTGACTCCATTTTGGAAAGAAGACAACCCAAGGTATTCCGTGAGAGGCATGGCGAGTTCCTAGAATATTTTTTTTTTTGCCACAAGTTAGCGGAAAATGATTTTTTTTTTTTTTTTTTTCTCTTACAAAGTCTCATTCCACTAACTTGTGACAAAAAATAAAATTTCACATGAACTCACCATACCCCTCACGGAATCCAAAAGCGTAAAATTTTTTAGACATTTATATTCCAGACTTTAGGGCGCCTAAAATGCCAGGGCAGTATAAATACCCCACATGTGACCCCATTTTGGAAAGACACCCCAAGGTATTTCGTGATGGGCATAGTGAGTTCATGTAAAATTTTATTTTTTGTCACAAGTTAGTGGAATGAGACTTTGCAAGAGAAAAAAATATATAAAAAATCATTTTCCGCTAACTTGTGGCAAAAAAAAAATATTCTAGGAACTCGCCATGCCCCTCACGGAATACCTTGGGTTGTCTTCTTTCCAAAATGGGGTCACTTGTGGGGTATTTATACTGCCCTGGTATTTTCGGGGCCCTAAAGCGTGAGAAGTAGTTTGGAATCCAAATGCGTAAAAAATGCCCTGTGAAATCCTAAAAGTACTCATTGGAATTTGGGCCCCTTTGCGCACCTAGGCTGCAAAAAAGTGTCACACATGTGGTATCGCCGTACTCAGGAGAAGTAGGGCAATGTGTTTTGGGGTGTCTTTTTACATATACCCATGCTGGGTGACAGAAATATCTCTGTAAAATGACAACTTTGTATAAAAAAAAAATGAAAAGTTGTCTTTTTAGAGATTTATCTCACCCAGCATGGGTATATGTAAAAAGACACCCCAAAACGCATTGCCCTACTTCTCCTGAGTACGGCGATGCCACATGTGTGACACTTTTTTGCAGCCTAGGTGCGCAAAGGGGCCAAAATTCCAATGAGTACTTTTAGGATTTCACAGGGCATTTTTTACGCATTTGGATTCCAAACTACTTCTCACGCTTTAGGGCCCCGAAAATACCAGGGCCAGGGCCGGATTAACGTAGGGGCTGATGGAGCTGCAGCTCCAGGCCCCTACCATAAAATAGGCCCATCCCCAGCCAAAAGGCCGTCGGGAGGGTTAAAAGTCCTCTGTTGTACACAGCGTCACATAGCACACAGACAATGCAGAGACGCTCACCTCACGCTGGCAGCAGGGAGCCTGAGGGAGGGACTCCGGAGGAGCATAATATGATCCTAGAGTGGAAGCTGCTTCTGCCAGCCCCTCCCCTCCCCGCCCACCAACCAATCAGAGCTGAGGCAAGGCAAGCACTGGCAGGTCTGAGTAGTACAGGGAGTCTTCACATGTCCTGTAAGGGAACTGCACAGTGTAAAGTGTAGTTCCCAGGTTAGAACAGTGCATCTGCCAGGACCTGTGATGACATCATCTTCAGCATCACAGGTCCTGCAGAATCTAGCAAAGGAACAGCACCAAAAATGCTGTAGTTCCTAGGTTTGAAAGGTACATCTGCCAGGACCTGTGATGACATCATCACAGGTCCTTCAACCCCTAACAGCAAGTATTAGAAGTTCACAATCAGCTCTGCAGTGATCCATACAGACTGGAATGGAGAGGTAAGAGGAGGTCCTCCACTTCTCATCATTTACCCCCCCTCCATGCCCTGTTTTTACTGATTGCTCACTCATGTATAATACTTCAGACAGGTACAGTGACCACTACCTCATGTACTTCACACACACAGTGACTATAATGCATAACTGACCACATATTTCTATAAACACTGCACCTACAGTATTATACCTTGTATGCCTCACATCTATATATATATATATATATATATATATATACACACACTGCATATATTAAACAGTATTATAGATGCAATATGTACAGATATATAATATATATTGCTGTGTACTGATATGTTAGGTACAAGGTATAATATATGCAGTGTGTATAGATATATTGTATATACAGCAGTGTACTGATATATTAGGTACGAGGTATAATATATGCAGTGTGTATAGATATATTGTATATACAGCAGTGTACTGATATGTTAGGTACGAGGTATAATAGATGGTGTGTACAGGTATATTGTATATACAGTATTGGATTGATATGTGAGGTACGAGCTGTAATTTATACCTCATATATCAGTACAAGGCTGTATATACTATATACCTGAACACACTGCATATATTATACCACGTTCCGCACATATCAGTACACTGCTGTATACACTATACATCTGTACACACTATCTATTATGCCTCTTTTCTGTGCCAGGCCTGTTTTGTAATCCCAATCCGGCCCTGATGGCATAAATTATAAAACAGCAGCGAACATAGTTCATGGAACAAAGAGAGAGGCCTGGAATGGGTAGTGGGAGGGGCTATAAAAGGGGAATGGGGGCCCAATTTAGATTCTTGCTATGGGGCCCAGTGATTTCTATGTAAGCCTTTGACAGGAGCAGAGAGATAAGAGAAGTGACAGATGACACAGAGTTTAGATTACAGGTTGAATTAACCCTTTAGGATCAAATTGGCTTCTCAGGAGATATATATGTTAAAGGCATCTCATTCAGTAGCTATATAACTAAGGGTGGGTTCACATCTCCTTTATGGATTCCATTAAGTGGGGACTGTGGGGACTATTTTATTATCAGCCAGTGACTGTGTTACTGTAATACTGTTATCAGTTCAGCACATAGTTTTCCCTGTGCAGCATTCACATTTCACTTCACTTGGTTCGTTGTACTACTGTCAGTGTCAGACTGTTGTCACTGTGGGTAACAATGCACAACAGACAACAATGCACACCACAGTGACAGCTCCTGAGTCCTCCTGTCCGGCGTCAGCCTCAGCTTCCCTTCACTATCACTATAATCAATCACTCTTCCTGATCCGGACTCACTCATTAGAGAGCTGAAGAGCCGACTGAGTCAGCAGCAGCAAGTGAATCGAATGGATAGCATCTGCGCATGCGCACCAGCACCTAGAGTCTTCGGTTCACTTGCGAGTCAGCTCAGCAGTCAGTGACTCAGCAAGTGAACCGAAGATCCGATTCATGAACTGATTCATCTGAATGAGCTGATTCAAATGAACCGATTCATCTGAAAGATCCGAACTTCCTATCACTACTGAGGTCATATCCGGCGGGCCGCGGCATTACAGGAACAGCACCAGCTACTCTGACGTCCTGCCGCCAGATATACGTCACAGGATATCCGGCGGCAGGACGTCAGAGCAGCTGGTGCGGTTCCTGTAATGCCGGCCCGCCGGATATGACCTCAGTGCGCCTGCGGTTATCCCTCCTGCACGCTGCGCTGTGTACAACCTACTCAGCAGTTTCGACCAGCACATGGCCCACAGCGCTCAGCCACACCAGCCCGTGAGACAGCAGGAGCTTCTGGAGCAGGGCAGGTATCAGATAAACTCATCCAGTTGGAAGGGAGGGCAATCATAGTGCTGTTATGATTTATGGACACAGCTCTCAGCATGCTTAGCCAGCCTTCTATCTGGCTTTGCATCTTGAGAGTCACAGTCCACAGGCTGTTTCTGAGCCTGTGGACTGTGACTCTCAAGAAGCACAGCCAGATAGAAGGCTGGCTAAGCATGCTGAGAGCTGTGTCCATAAATCATAACAGCACTATGAAAATTACTGACTGGCTAAGCATGCTGAGAGCTCAGTCTCTATAACATAACACATTAAAGAAATTACTGTTTCTAGCTGCTAGTCCACAGTCCACAGCAGCTAGAAACAGTAATTTCTTTAAAGGGATTCTGTCACCAGGTTTTACCCCTGTCAGCTAAAAATATGCTGATGTTCAGGGCGTCTTCACAATTCCTAATGTGGGCTTATAAATGTCATCTGTGGGCTTATTTAGCTAAAAAACAGCTTTTACTAACCTGTCAGTCAAACAAATAAGGTGCCCAAGGGGATGTTAATGGGTGCAAGATGCCCGCCGCACCCACCGCCGTTCGTGCCCAGCGCCGCCTTTCTGGACTTCTGCACCGCCTCCTAATCCTCTGTGCCGCCTCTCGCTCTCCCTCCCTCCCCCCTCCTTCTGCTGTAAGATCTCGCGCTTGCGCACAGGGCTCTGCCTGATGCGCCCGTGCAGACTTCTCCATTTGGCTTCTTACAGCGAAGTGCGCATGCGCCGGCACTTCGCTCAACCCCTGTATGCGCGAGATCTTACAGCAGAAGGAGGGGGGAGGGAGGGAGAGCGAGAGGCGGCACAGAGGATTAGGAGGCGGCGCAGAAGTCCGGAAAGGCGGCGCTGGGCACGAACGGCGGCGGGTGCGGCCGGCACCTTGCATTCATTAACATCCCCTTGGGCACCTTATTTGTTTGACTGACAGGTTAGTAAAAGCTGTTTTTTAGCTAAATAAGCCCACAGATGACATTTATAAGCCCACATTAGGAATCGTGCAGACGCCCTGAACATCAGCATATTTTTAGCTGACAGGGGTGAAACCTGGTGACAGAATCCCTTTAATGTGTTATGTTATTTAGACACAGCTCTCAGCATGCTTAGCCAGCCTTCTATCTGACTGGCTAAGCATGCTGAGTGCTGTGTCCATAAATCATAACACAGCTCTATGAAAATTACTGTTTCTAGCTGCTGTTGTCCACAGTCCACAGCAGCTAGAAAACAGTAATCTTCATAGCCATGTTAAATGATCACTATAGTGTCAGGAAAACAAAGTGGTTTTCCTGACACTATAGTGCCCTGAGGGTGCCCCCACCCTCAGGGTCCCCCTCCCGTGGTCCCCCTCCATGTTGCCAAGATAGACGCCAAATGAAGGGGTAGTTGCAGGAACAAAATACTTTAATGGTATCGATAAAATATATATGTAATTAAGACACTGAGTGCAGTTCCATAAAAAGGCCCAGCAAAATCCTCAGCACCAGGCCCATGATGCTCTTAATCCGGCCCTGACCAGGGCAGTATAAATACCCCATTTTGGAAAGAAGACACCCCAAGGTATTCCATGAGGGGTATGGTGAGTTCATGTAAAATTTAATTTTTTGTCACAAGTTAGTGGAATATGAGACTTTGTAAGAAAAAATAAATCATTTTCCGCTAACTTGTGACAAAAAATAAAAACTTCCATGAACTCACTATGCCTATCAGCGAATACCTTAGGGTGTCTACTTTCCGAAATGGGTTTCATTTGTGGGGTGTTTCTACTGTCTGGGCATTGTAGAACCTCAAGAAACATGACAGGTGCTCAGAAAGTCAGAGCTGCTTCAAAATGCGGAAATTCACATTTTTGTACCATAGTTTGTAAACGCTATAACTTTTGCGCAAACCAATAAATATACACTTATTGCATTTTTTTTTATCAAATACATGTAGAACAATACATTTTGAGAATTTATATAGAAATGTAGTTTTGTTTAAAAAATATTCAACAGAAAGTGAAAAATGACTTTTTTTGCAAAAATTTCGATTAATAACAAAAAAAGTAAAAATGTCAGCAGCAATGAAATACCACCAAATGAAAGCTCTATTAGTGAGAAGAAAAGGAGGTAAAATTCATTTGGGTGGTAAGTTGCATGACCGAGCAATAAACCGTGAAAGTAGTGTAGTGCAGAAGTGTAAAAAGTGGCCTGGTCATTAAGGGTGTTTAAGCACTGGGGGCTGAGGTGGTTAATAAATGACCCGCACCACTCTTGTGCATAGCTGTGTCTGGTATTGGAGCTCGACTCCATTTAAAGGAATAGATTACCTACTTTTATAAAACCAGGGGTGGTACCATCTGGTATATAGATAAGATGAGCCATAAATGTCTGATGGTTGACGGTCTCACATGTGGGACCTGCTCCTATCTCAAGAACATGGTGAGCACGTCCGTTCACTGCTAATGGACTTCACAAAATAGCCAAGCACAGGATCACTCGGCTATTTTCACAAGTCCCATAGCTGTAGAGTGACCACTTTCATATCCCCCCAAAAGGAGGACACCATAACCGGACAGTGGATGATGATACAACACTCATAATGGAAACCATAAACGGCATCAGTGGATGTTACAGGGAGGAGGTATCCCAGGTGAGGACTACAACTCCCAGCATGTCCATACCGTTATCAGAGGAGAATTCAGAGTGGGAGAATAAGAGGAGAGGACTACAACTTCCAAGGTTCCTCAGGCTCACTACTTCTCCACTGCTGAACTCCACCCCTGCCTAAACTGATCACCGGTCCTAACCACTTCTCGTCTCCACTGCTGAGCTCTAGCCCCACCTCACTAATCACAGGATGATGTCATCACAGGTCCTTCATCTTGTGCAATGTGGCAGATTGAGATCTGAACCTATTGGACATTTATGGCATATCCTTGCAGAAAAAGCAAGTTTCTATAGTAGAGGTGGATCCCAGGGAACGCTGTCTCCCTGTCCGTAGTCCTGTTCCATGATGTCTCTGCAGTCTTCATTCTGGTTGCTCAACGTTATTCCCTTTTCACACAGCAAGTGTCGCCACCTCTGAAGGTCTATTACCGATGCAGGGATTATCTATTTACAGTATATAGCGGGTCTTATCATTTGTGCTAACTGCTACAGCAGATCAAGATTTTGTATATAACTTTTAATGGCGTAGTATTGCCGAAATAAAATAAAATGCTAAAAGAAATAAATATATAGATTTACAATGAATATTATTAAACTGGTGTAAAGTCAAACTGGCTTAGTTGCCCATAGCAACCAATCAGATTCCACCTTTCATTTTCCAAAGGAGCCGTCCAAAATTAAAGGTGGAATCTGATTGGTTGCTATGGGCAACTAAGCCAGTTCTATTGTACACCAGTTTGATAAATGACCCCATAAGTGTAAATAAAAAAACTGCTTTCTGATGGAGCGATCCCCTTTGAATAATCCACAGAATTTCTTGCCCACAGCGACCAATCATAGTGCAGCTTTCATTTTCTAGAGGAGAATATAAAATGGAAGCAGTGCTCTGATTTGACGATGTGATCAATAAAGACAGTTTTTCTCTTACACAGTTTCCTAAATCTCCGAAATCAAATCCAAAAGAAAAATGGCGATGTCTGCCTCTAATTTGATCTTTCTATGATAGCAATCCATGCTGCAACTGACCAGACATGCTTTGTGTGTTAGTGATGGCACGTTATAATCCGTCACTGTGTTTTCTATATTCGGTGCGTCTCGGCTGACCGAACCTTATGCCGGCCCGCGTTGTTTAAGGGGTATTCCGATTGGTTGAAGCTGTCCACGGTTCCGGAGATGGCCGAGTACAGCTCTTTGCGGTCTCCGGAATTCCCATAGAAATGCATGTAGTGGCTGCACACATGTGCAACCTGCCGCTCTGTTCATTTCGGGGGGCTGCAGAGGGTACAGGGGCCCTGTTCTCATTGATCGGTGGGGGTCCCAGCGGTAGGACCGCCAACGATCTAATAGTTATCCCCTATACTGTGGATAGGGGATAACTTCAACCAACAGAATACCCCTTTAATGTAAAGTAAATAAGATACTGTGCCCCCGATTAGTGGTAAAGGAGTCCGTATACTTCTAGGAGCGAAGAAAGGCAGGCTTATGGACCCATTCTGTCCGTTTAGTTTGTGTCTTTTAGGCCTCGTTCACATTTCTTTTTTTCACTAACGTGTGGTTTCAACATTTTCTGCAGACGGCGCGCACACACCCATTGTTTTTAATGTGCTTGTTCACAAACTTTTTTTTTTTTTTTAAACTGACCATAACAGCCCAAATTTGCAGGGACTGCCTCTGAAAATGAGACTGTCCCTGCGAATTCAGGACTGTTGGAAACTATAAAACTCTATTACTAGTGGTGTCCAAAACGGCATATAAGGGGGCAGCACCATGCGGAATGGTTTTGGTTCAGCAAATGACATTACTCTTCTCACACAGAGGTACAGCATGCTTAATGGTTACTATTAGAGATGAGCGAATTTCCTCTTATGAAATTTGTTCACACTTCGTTTGTTGGTTAAAGGTGAATTTGCGTTATGGATTCCGTTACCACGGATTATAACGCAATTCTATGACGGAATGCCTATAGAGGCATTCCGTTATTCATTTTGTCATAATAGAAGTCTATGGGCTTCAAAATGGATCTGTCCCGATTTCTGTTATGCAGGGGAGGGCTCCTGCATAACTGAAACGGGACGGATCCGTTTTGCAGCCCATAGACTTCTATTATGACGGAATGCCTCTAAAGGCATTCCATTATGCATTCCGTCATAGAATTGCGTTATGGTCCGTGGTAACGGACTCCATAACGCAATTCCCCTTTAAACAACAAACGAAGTGTGAACAAATTTCTAAATATGAAATTTGTTTATTTCTAGTTAGTTACAATCACATTAAGTGGTTTATTATGCTTGGCTGTTGTGGCTCATGCTTGGTAGGTTAAAGGGGTTGTGCAGGCAGCTTTATATTGATGACCTATTATCAGGATAGGTCATCAATATCTAATTGGCAGGGTTCTGACACCCGGCATCAGCATCGATCACTTGTTTGAAGAGGAGACGGCGCTCCATGTGAGTGCTACTTCCTTTTCATTACGCTGTCCGTCATCTCGAAAGTCTCAGAAGTGCAGCGTAATCACAAATACTCGCTCAGTTCACTTGAATGGAACGAGTACCTGTAATTACAGTATGCCGCCACTACAGAGGAAATGACAGGCAGTGTAATATATATATGTATGTCGTCCAAGCCTTTTGAATAGGGACACAATCTTTTTAGGAGGGAAATGTGCGAGTACACTTGAACTTACATAGTACATAAGGCCGAAAAAAGACATTTGTCCATCCAGTTCGGCCTGTCATCCTGCAACTTGGCACATAAATTGCTTTTGTCAGCCCCTTTCCTTAGAAACTGCTCCATGCCTCTTGCCTAGTTTTCCGCCTTCCATGTGGCTTCAGCCACACGCTGCCTTACTTCCCTCTAGCAGCCCTTTACAAAACCTTCTGCTGGACTGTTGTATTACAGAGCCATCTAGTGGTGGAAGTTAATATTGCGAGCATGTATTTAATCCATTGGGTAACTTGCATACAAAACTGGTGAAGACAGTTACATAAGTGCACATTTATGTTGGTAAGGGATAATAAGATTTAACTCCTTTACATTGCAACGTGGTCTGCTGTATGTTCTTGTCCTACACTAGTTCACTCTTGGTCATTGTGAGTGAAGGTAAGTCCATGAGACTTTGACAACTGCTGTGCTCCTGCTGTGAGTTATAACCCTATATATTGGATGTGCTTGGCTTGGCCATGTGTATGTTTTATTTCAATGGCAGGAGGGAAATAAGTTGCTAGTAGACACCCCTGGCATTTGCTTATTTCCTGTGACATGTGCCGACCCTTCTTTCTCCCTCCACGTGCCATCAGAAGATAGGGGGGCCCCATATACTGTACATTACATTGAAGTTAGATATTTTTCTGTGTTCTCAGGTTGTGTGCAGTCAGCCAGAAGAATACAATCGCCTAAGAATCTTGTGCAATGGCACAAATGAAGGTCCCTTACAGAGAAGTCCTGGACGCCATGACAGAAACCGGACTCCTAGTTTACCCACCTCAGCTGATGTCGAAGCTTGCTTATCATTAACAGATTATGAAACTGGGCCCATGGACCGCAATGCTAACTTCAGTTTTAGGAACACTTTGGAAGGTAATTTTGTCTTGATATCTCTTGAAAATTTAAAGATCTTAAAGAGTTTCTTTACACACAATTTCATAGTCTAACTAGCAAATTTCTAAATCATTTCATTTAAAAAAATCTGCCTCCATCCACCTGAAAAAAAGATGTAGGTCTTGGCTACTAGGGGTCTCCTTTCCACCTAATTTGCAGTCCCCTGCCTTTTTGTCAGGCAAGATCCGTCCCTGGTAAGTCAGAAGACTGTTCACAAGAAATGGGGACGTGTCCTTTAGCTGAGCTCCTGAACCTGATAGAAGAACTGCTTCTACACAGCTTTTGAAGATAATAGGAGCCTCCTGTGTGTCCATATGTGGTCTTTTCACCTCCTTGTATCTGTTCTGTGAGCTCCAGAGCTAAAAAACAAACCTAGTGAGAAGCAAGGGAAAGAACACCACAGCAGTACAGTGCTGGCAGATTCCATAGAAGGGAGATGTCCCCTGCTTTTGAGTGAAATGCATCTAGCTGTGCAGCTGGAACTAATGTGGCTGAAAGAGACAATAAGGAAGAACAAAAAGACCTGTTCTTCAACAGTTATGTCTGTACAAAGAAAGACAGCCATTATACAAACTTTTTTTTAAACTTGGGCACACTTTACACTGAACATAGACATTAAATATCTACAGGTTTCCTTGTTTAACTTGCATGCATAGCATCAACATATTCTGCAAAGCTTTAAAACCATTCACTCGCTGGGAGTGAAAAGCGGCCAGAGAGCAACTTAACCCCAAGGGAAAGAGAACAGACAACCATCAAGGCCGTGCACTGGATTCGGACAGTAAATTTACTGCTGGTTTATGGCAATAACACTTTACTGCTCGTAGAAAGGGTATATTGCTTCGGCGCCCACCACACTTTGAGACGGTCTGGCCATCTGAATTTCAGCTGGGGAATTACAGAAAGAGTTAATGAGAATGGAATTGCACGCCTGTGGTTATTTGGGAAGGTTGCAAAGTGAACTTAGTTAGGGCTCATGCACACTGGCTAAATTGTGGTCTGCAATGCGCGGTCACCGCTCTTGTGCCCACTGCTTGAATGGGTCCACGATCCGCAGGATTTAGTTCGCACTGCAAAAAAAATAGAACATGTTCTATTTTTTGCAGTGCAGAAGCACTGACCAAAAAAATCCCATAGAAGCACTCCGTAGTGCTTCCGCTCCTCATAGATCCGTATATTGCGGACCCATTCAAGTCCACACGGCCGATGCCTGTATATTGCAGACCCAATGTTTGCGGGCCATAGCATGGTCCGCGCAAGTTTGTGTGCATGCGCCCTTTAAGAATTGGGGAGGATCATACCATCATTGCTACTGTCTATATATGACTATTCGGAGACGCGTACTCTGTAACATACTCTAGAACTGTGTCTATAATGCTATATGAACTACTACTCTGAATATTTATTCCATAAAGGGAGACCTTGTTTAATGTAATAATGTCTCCACTATCCCATTGCTGGCCTCTATCTTTGCCCTCCTGCCCTGCAACCACCTACATAACATCAAGCGCACATCACAAAATGCCAGATGAGCCCCCAAAATAGCCAAGGATGTGCCTCGAGGGGTGAAATGGTACACCCTCAATTCACGACCCCTGGGGTCATTGAGGACAGTCACTGTTAACCACCACCGCTCCTATCAGTGCCTTAACGAGCACTCCCCTCCTCCTGTGGTTCTCTCCATGTTTTTTGCATTTTTTTTTTAATGTGTCTCACTCTTGTTTTCTAGGTTTTGCTAATACTCGGACTGCAATTGCAAACAGCTCACAGAGTAACATGCACAATTCCCTGCACGTCTATCTGAATGGTTCCATGTCCTCAGTTCAGGGATCTGCTAATGACCCTATTTTTGTTCTTCATCACGCGTTTGTCGACAGGTGGGTTTTCAGACGTGCTTCATAAGCATCAGAAATAACTGTTCCAAGAAGCTGATGTACCGGCCCTATCACAATGATGAGCTGAAATGACTCTGTCCTTAAATATTAGGTCAAGCTGTAGGAATTAGTGATTTGAATATGAAAATGCCATTAGGAAACCATTAGAGGTTTGGGATACCTAAGGTCAGCCCTGGCCCTATATCTTGATTTAAGAGGGAGAGGGGAGAGTTATCAATGATTGCTGCTATAACAGTTCACTTCTCACTGACATCCAATCTCAAAGGTGATTATATGCAGACATAAATTTGTAGCCCGGGCTGATATTTTTGAAAAACGAAGACTCATTTAGGTGGCCATTATATGGCCATATTTTAGCCTCAGTACTATGGGTGCAAGTTCTGTTTGAACGGTGGAACTACTAATCTAGAGACTGCAGCATCCTAGGGATATTGGCCAAATTACAGAAACCTAAACATGTTGGTTGGTAGATTAGAGACAAATAAGACAAGCCTCAAACCAGGTCAGGACCACAGGAAAGCCTCCTTTTTTCAACCTAGGACAGCCCAAATTTGCCAGGACGGTCTCTGAAAATTGGGCATAGCCCCTACAAATTCAGGACTGTTGGCAACTAAGATAATAATTTTTGGGACACACACTGGAGCTATAAGAAGCCATGCATAAGGTTCCTGAAGAAATATCAAGTTTCCATCTTTTATTTGGAGACCAACCACAAAAGTAAAAAATCAGTTTAAGCACTCCTGAGGCCAGCTATTTTTAGGGTATGGCCACACATTCAGATTTATTTATTTTTTATGCAGTTTTTGAATGCAAAATCAGGAGCTAATCATAAAAGGAGAGAAAGTGTAAAGGACAGACACAACTCCTTTTTTTGAATTAACTCTTGGTTTTGGCGTCTAAAACTATAGGAAACCTGAACGTATGGCCATAGCCTTACTGTAGGAAGCATTGGTAAAGTGATTACTAAGCAGTGATCAATGGATGTGTAGTAAACAGAATCTGGTCATCCTGTGCTTTGTGGAGGACTTCCCTGGGGAAAGTGGTCTAGAGAAGATAACCTCTTTAAAGGTGTGTGGCAGCAGGTCCAGAGGGGGATAAAAACACGTTGACTTCACCGATTCGCTGCCGGTGTCTACTTCCTGGTCCTGTGTCAACACACAGAAGGTGCCTGCTCAGCCAATCACTGGCTGGATCATCACTGCGGCTACTGATTGGCTGAGTGAGCATTTCCTGTGTATCGCGAGTCTGAGAAACTGTATAAATAGATCTGATTTGTGGGAGTCCTGTAGAGAACTTATTCCCCCCCCCCCCCCCCAACCAATTCCAAGTACAAGATAATGTGTCCTCCATTTGCAGCAAAGAGATGGCCTCATGCCCTATGGTATAATGGCTGGCTGATGCTTTTTTTCAGTATCTCATATAGACCATAATGGAGGATGATTGTGTGTGTGTATTCAAAACAAGGTA
This sequence comes from Bufo bufo, assembly GCF_905171765.1. Lineage (NCBI taxonomy): Eukaryota > Metazoa > Chordata > Amphibia > Anura > Bufonidae > Bufo > Bufo bufo. The sequence continues at coordinate 671,439,432 of NC_053391.1, read as the reverse complement.
AACTGAATAAAATATGTGGCTCTTCGATAAAAACAAAGAACTACAATGTGACACGGGAGCCCTTAGCTCCCATGCACTGCCACTCGATCTCATAGGCCACAGGCAACAAGCAACTGCCTGCGCCGAGTCTCAGGTGGCCCGGTGACGTCATTACACACGGCTGCACCAAGATGCAGGCAGTGCGTTGACTTCAAAGTGACTACCTGAGTCCAGAAGCCAGAAACTATACCCAAGGGAAGTCAGAAGATACTATGTAAGTACTGGGGCCATTATATGTGTGTGTGGGGGCACTTTGTGGGGGGAATTATAACTATAGGGGCACTACAGGGGGCATTATAAATACTAGGGTACTATAAAGTAATGACTGGAGGCTCTTTAGGGGACATTATAACACTATATAAAAGGGCCTTATTACTACTGGGGGTACTATGATGGCCATTATTCGGCACACTATGGAGGATACAGCTACTAATGGGCACTCTTGGGGAGCAGTATCCTTATTAGTGGCCTTGTAAGGGGTAGTAATACTCATGAGGTCACTCTGGGAGAGAATTACTACTAGTAAAGTGAATTCTAGAATTTCTGCACTACAGTATTTGGGGGCATTAGGGAGCAGAGTGGGCACAGGAATGGGATTAGCAGCAGGAGAAGACTGTTGGGGCACCATGGTGGGAAGAATGCTGAAAAAAGTGAAGAACCTAAGATGTCTGCAGAGAGGAGAGGTGGCTGAAAGAAGTTGTCATGGGCCTAAATGGACAAGATGCAGAAAGAGAACGTCACCTGTGGTTCACTTGATATATATACTGTAGTAGGAGATATATATATATATATGTGTGAATAGTGCTGTAAACTACTCTATATTTGGTAGTGCTCAATGTAATGTCCATCCAGCAAGTAAATTATGGGGCACATTTATTAAGGCCATAACTTTACACTCTGGTCTTAATAAACCCCTAAACTGGTGGTGGTTCCACTGAAATCATGAAGGAGCACCAGCCTCTTCATAACTTCGGCGGATCCTCCGCCACTTCTAAATGTATCTTACGGTACATTTAGACCTTTTTTTTTTCTACGCCTAAAATGAGCAAAGAAAATGGTAAGAGACGGGCCTGTCCCCTTCCCTGCCCACGCCATTCCCACTTATTTAGACCTGGCATGAGCGGGTAGGAGTTGCAGATTGCGGCACAACTTATTTTGTGAATTTTGCATATATGCATTGGGGTTTTGGCCCAAGATCTTTTGAGATCCTAGCAATGCCCCTGCCTTACTCTGTACTGATGGGGCGAAACCACAAAGCAATTGTCCCTTTTTCCTTTTTGGAAGAGTCTCTTGTTTGGCTGTTATGAGTTTTCTGCTTTCTCGATGAGAACTAATTTCCATATAATTTTTTTTTTCCCATGAAGCATTGCCTCTAAGCAGCTCTCCATAAACCAACTGTCTCCAATAAGAACCGGCGCTCACGACAAATTGGTTAGAAATTTCATAACATTGGCTCTTGACCTTTTTATTAAAACTGTAAAATATTCTGTTTTACTACAACCAAAGTAATAGTATATGAACCTCTTAATGCCGCCAGCTCCTGTACGGTGATAGTCTAACAGTCTTCTCTGTTCCCTGTAAAGCTTAGCTCACTGGCAGAGACTCAATGGGATCCAACAGTGCGATCTAAGAACTGGCAGGACGTTGAGCTTTTTCTGCTGTATTGAAGTGTCTCTTCCGTGTGTACATAAAACATGTCCCCTGCTGATTGTGCGTGATGGTTTCCTAACACGCCGTCCTCCCCGGACCCACGTAGATACAGCTGACAAAATTTCACAAGAGAGACACCAGTTAAAATGGGAATCGTTCCATACTCAAAGAAGCTTGATATGGCGTATAACGAGCGATTAGCAAAGACACTGTTTTCCTATTGGCATTGCTTAGACCGGTTTCTAGTTCCCTCCACAGGGAGCATAAATATGGTTGGAGGCTATAAACCGACCTGCAAGGAGAAAAGACTGAGCAGGTGTGGATTGCAACGATGGTATTTGGCTTTCAAAACTGTCATATGCTTCAAGGACGAAGAGGATTTATCAGTGGGAGAATGCTTTGGAACTGCAGCGAGCCCCTGAGGAGTCTATTTAGAGGATGGGAGTGGTAGTGACCCAGTTGTGTCAGTGTATCCAGGGCTGGTGCAAGGATTTTTGCACACAAGCGAAGCTACATTTCGGCACACCCCCCCCACAACTCGGTGGGGGTGATGTAAAAAGGAGGGCATGATGTGACATAGAGGGGGTTGAAATGTGACATGGAGGGGGGAGAAATGTGATATGGGGGGGATAAATGTGCCATGGAGGGGGAGAAATGTCACATTTCTCCCCCCCCAGTCACATTTCAACCCCCTCCATGGCACATTTATCCCCCCCCATGTCACATCACACCCCCCCCCCCAACATGGCACATTTCCCCCCTCTATTAATGTTGTGTAAAAAATTATGCTCCTCACCTGGGCCTGTTTAAGGACCTTTCCCACTCAGCCAATCAGTGGCTGCAGCTGTGTCATGTGTCAGAACAGTGATTGGCTCAGCAGGAAATCACTGCCCTGACACGTGACACAGCTGAGGCCGGCGGCATGCAAGTGATTAATGAAGAAAAAAAAGTTTCATTTTTCCGCCCCCCCCCCCCCCCCCTTCTCAGCGCCCTAAGGTGGCCGCTTGGTCTGCCTTATTATAGCACAGGGCCTGAGTGTATCCCTCAGGTCGTTGTTCCCTGGGGGTCTGTGCAGTGGGAATGTACTACTGGAGAATGAGGCCAGAGTTGGGGCTCATGCACGTGAACGTTGTTTGGTTCCACATCAGAGTTACATTTTTTTTGCATGATGTAGACTCGAGAATAGGCATTTCTATTATGGGCCACCCGTTCCGTTCCACAAATTGTAGATCCTCAATTTGCAGACCGCAAAACATGGTGCGGTTGTGAGCATAAACCCTTAAACTTCTCTGGCACCAGTAGGGATGATGGAGGCAGGTTGGATAGTGGCAATTTAGCACTTAGGGGGTACCAGCCTAGTAAAGTGATGGTTGTCTTGGCTATAACAGCAGTGTCTTTAATTAGGGCTGAAGCAGTTCACTCTGCTGTCTAGCATCTCAAGGCTTCACTTGAGGACTGAAGAATCTAAAATTTCTCTGGAGAATCGGTAACTGGTGTAGGAGCTCAGACTTGTGCTTCCTCTCCTGGCAGGACCAGCCCACTCCTACCAAGAGTGGAGGAACAGGGTGGTTAGCCCTGGTTAACTTTTGGCATCCATATCCTCTAATGGTATGCATGGCCAGAAACCTACAAAATACCTAACAATGCAAACAATATACAAATGGTAGAACCCCCAGGTCTGGGGTACTATAAAACCATGCCTTTTACAGTGTCTAACAGGCCCACCAAATTCTGAGGATTCTCTGGAGGAGCCAGGCTTTGATACGGAGGCTGTAAACCATCCCATGAGGACAGCTAGGCTAATTGTTGGCTTGTGATTGGCTGAGCAGCCCTGTCCTAGCATTTGTGGCATATCTAACTGGAGGCATGAAGTGAAGAGCGGCCGGGACCAGAGCAGTGTCAGAACAGCAGCAGCAGGGATCCGTGGAGGTGAGCAATGATTCTTCTTTTTTTTTTTTTTCTTTACCCGTTCTGACTTACTATTTTATTTTTTATTTTTAAACTTTTTCCGGGAAAACTATTTTAATCCCTGGACTGTAAAATCCTAAGAAGTTGAGAGAGAACTAAAATCTTTTCAACGTATATAAAAAAAAAGTTAACCTACAATTCACGTATTATACATTATTCGATAATCTCTGCCTACTGTATATTAAAAAACAAAACCTTGTCCTTCACACCCCACATTCCGCTTGTGGAATGGCTTTTTGACTTTCCATTATGAGATGCAATCATGGAGTCCTTTTGAAAGAGTTGATTTGCATTGTTAATATAGGCAATTAGAAGACTGCTTTACGACCTGGAAAAAACAAACTCCTATAGTTATGCAGCCAGCGAGTGTGAAATGTTAAAATGCAGCATCTCATGGTCCCTGCAGGCCATCTGCTGTTGATGGATCCTAAGAATGTCATTGCCAGGTTTTGGTTTGTGAACAGGTACATATAATTTGAATGGGCTGCGGTCTCCCTTCCTGCTCGCTACTGCTGTGTCTATGGTGAGCAGGAAGAGCGAAGGGAGACGGCACATGCGCACTGCGCGCCTTCCCTTCATACAGTTATCGGCGTGGGTGCCGCGTGTCGGACCCTCATTGATCTGATATCGACCTATCCGGAGTATAGGTCATCAATATTAAAAGCCTAGGGAACTCCTTTAAAGGGGTTATCCAGCTCAGGATAGGCTATCACTAGCCGATTGGCAGAGGTCCGACACCCAGCACCACCACTGATCCGCTGTTTGGGTGTAGCTTAGTCCCCAGAAGTCTGCACTGGAACAATACAGTCAACCTTGTAGTGGATGGAGCTTGTTACTACAGCATTCCTCCCATAAAAGTCAATGGAAGCTGGGCTGCAATAATGAGCTCTGTCCGCCACACCACTCGTTCCAGTGTCAACTTCTAGCGACACTCGAACAGCTGATCTGTGGACCTTCACCGACCATTAAAAGCTGGACAACCCCTTCAAAGAGAATCAGTCTGCTCTATAGACATCTCTTAGTAAATACTTGTATCCTAAAAGTTGATAGCTAGCAGTTACCACTTAAGGGGCAAGTGGAAGGGGTAACACCCAGTTGTAACTTTATTCATAAGTTTTCCTGAGTAATAACAGGGGAACAGTACAACAGATTTTCAAGAAAAGATGCTCCAGAATTATTTCATAGGGAATGCAAATATTGACTAAAGCAGACATGGCAGGAGAGTGGACGGGGCCTTATTAAGTCTTTGTCCAACATGGACTGACTCTTTTCAATACAGTACCGTTCATTAGTTCTAAAAGTAGCTTCCCTATAACGGTGTGTGTTATTATAAGTTGTTGTTTTTCTCTTTGTCAGCATATTCGAGCAGTGGCTTAGAAGACATCAACCATCAGTAGATGTTTTTCCAGAAGCCAATGCGCCGATTGGTCATAATCGAGGCTACTACATGGTTCCGTTCATCCCGCTGTATACCAATGGAGAGTTCTTCGCCCCGTCAAGAGATTTGGGTTATGATTACGACTATCTGGCAGAAGCAGGTACTGAGAATTCTGTCGTGGGTCAAATCTACTTGAAAGTGTGTAAACTGAAGTTCTACCAATCAGTCGATGGCGGAACTTCAAAACAGTGCCAATCAATTTATATATTTTTTTAATGCTTTTCCAATAGAAAATTGCTTGAAAATAATTCTCCATACACCTCCGTATCTCTTCCCTACTCCCTTCCCTCATCCAGCCAACCCATCCCTTCCTCTGTACTGATGAGCGGCAAGAACCCTGGAACAGCTGTCTACAGATGGGAGCCTCTGGTTTGGCTGGTATGAGTTAAAGGGGTATTCTCATATCAGAAATTGATGGCATATCACTAGTATGTCGGATAAGTGCAGGTCCCACCTCCTGGCACCCGCTCCCATCTCCAGAATGAGCCCCCAAAGAGAAGGGGAGCACACTGCGCAAGCTCAGCCACCATCCATTGACCACTATGGGAATTCCGAACAGTGAAGTTTTCAAAAATTCGGTTTGGCTGCTTTGCTGAACTTCGATAAGAAATTCGATTTTGTTTTACGAAATAATTTGTAAAAAATTGCATACTATTGTTTTGGAGCGGGCGCAATGAGGTTTTTTTTTTTTTTTTTTAAACTGCCATTTTTTAGGAAAGATTGATTCTTTACCAAGAAGCTTTGTGGAGAACTGAATCTGTCCTGAAATTTGGATCGAAATACATTTAGTTAACTTCGATTCGCTCAACACTAATATCCAAGCACTGGCTTAGTTATTTCTGGCAGTCCTATGGCAGTGAATGGTGTGCGTGGTGTTCTTTCCATTCACCTCTAGGGAATTTGTGAAAATGGCCAAGTGCGCTTGCTCTGCTGTTTTTGGAACTCCTATAGCAGTAAATGGAGAGCACGCCAGGATGTTCTCCTTCACTTCAGGGGTCCTTTCTGGAGATAGGTGCAGGTCTCAGATGTAGGACCTGCACCTATCTGGAATTGATGGCATATTCTAGTGATATGCCATCAATGTCTGAGATGGGAATACCCCCTTTAATGAAGATTACCTGAAGAATAAAATTCCTAAATACCAATGTGTCTCTTCAATGAGAACTAGCACCCCCTGAGGTCTCCACCATGAGCAGGTATCTCCTAGAAGTAGAGACCAGTGGAGCCCCTGCAAGCGTTCGAATGGCAGCAGTGGGAGATCGGTGAGGTATCTCTTTCAGCCCATTTTGAAAAAAAAACTTTATTCCCTCCACCCCTGGTCAATGCCTTAATTTTTTATTTTTTTTTCCTTCCCAATAAATTTGATAAGGCTCCTTTACTTTAGTAAGGTGCCTTGGCTGTGCAGAATACTTTCTTCTAAGGCCTCATGTCTGAATTGCGGCCCACAATTCGCGGATCTGCAAAATACGAACACCTTCCGCGTGCAATCTGCATTTTTCTCTCTCCCATCTCTAGAAATTACTATTCTTGAATAGGACATGTTCTATAATTTGCATAAGTGGGTCCGTGTGCAATCCGTAAAAAATGCTGATCAGACATGCATGCAAAATACAGTTGTGCGCATGAGTTCTAAAAATGATGTGCACCATTAGAAAGCGGATATATGGCGGTTATACATCACCATGATACTGGAATTATTTTTTTCCTTCACCATTTGTTTGTACCTTTTTTTTTTTTTTTTTTTTTTTTTTTTTTTTTTTTTCCATGATGACCAAATAATACCGAGACTAATGGAATACTGTGTGTTCACACTTGGCAGATTTGTTTCAGAAATTTCTGCAACTGTCCCTTTGATCTGACTTGGGGCTTTGCAGACCAATGTACTTGTCACTCGTCAGGATAGGTCTGATCGACAGGGCACTGACACGCGGCACCCCTGCCGATCAGATTTTCGAAGAAGATGAGGCACTCATGCAAGCGCTACTTCTTCATTACACTGCCCATTGTCTTGGGAGTGCAGTGTAATGACAAGTACGCGCTCCACTCACTTATAATTTAACTACGCTACCGCTGCACAGACGACGCATAGTGTAATGACCAGGAAGCTGCGATCACATGGCGCGCCTCCTCCTCTTCAGCAGGGGGTGCCGGGTGTCAGACCCCCACTGATCAGATATTGATGACCTATCCTTTTTATAAGTCATCAATATATATTGGAGGACAACCCCATCAAGGGCCCTGTTTTATTAGGGTTCCATTATTCTCAGAACTTGGGCCCACCGGAGCAGTCAACCCTGAATCCACTTTTTTTTTTTTTTTTTTTTTTTTTTTTTTTTTTTTACTGGTCCTGTTGCACCACACATGTTCAGCCAAAGGGAAAGGTATGGAAGGACACAGTTGTTTACAGATGTGCCTTCACAATGGCAGTGCACATTTTTTTATTTTTTTTCTTCTCCATGATGCAACCCCAAACCATTAAACACATCTCTGCTGTGAACCTTCCCTAAGTATAAGCTGATCAAAAGTTATTCCTTCAGTAGGACCTACAGTGATCAGCTATGATCTGCTGTTTTGGAACTCCTATAGCAGTAAATGGAGAGCATGACCAGGATGTTCTCCTTCACTTCAGGGGTCTATTCTGGAGATGGGTATCTGGCATTGACATTCTAGTGATATGCCTTCAATGTCTGAGATCCAAATACCCCTTTAATATGCATACTTTTTATTTTTTCCCATGGCGCATTGCCTGAAAAATAAAATCTCCATATGCCACCATGTCTCTTCAATGAGAACTAGTACCACCCTGAGGTCTCCACCATGGCCAGTGATTGGATGAGCAGGTATCTTCTGGAAGTAGAGACCAGTGGAGACCCTGCAAGCATTTGAACGGCAGCAGTGGGAGATCGTGAAGTATCGATTTTCTTTCATTCTGCCCATTAAAAAAAAAAGTTAGTAGAGTCCTGCAATATATATTGATGGCCTATCATCAGGATAGGTCACCAATATTTAATTGGTAGGAGTCCAACACCTGGGAATTCTTGGATGGGGCATTTGAGGTTTTGACACATTCAGCTCCTCCACTTCTGCATACAGATTTATTTTTCCCTTTCAAGTTGAACAGTTTTTTACTTGAACTGAACAGTAAGCAGGTAGCTCGCCTTGGAAACCCGCCTGAATTTAATTAAAGCGTTTAGTCTTGTGTATCGTTAAAAGGCCCTTGCAACATTTTAATGAAGCCTCTGTTGATGAAAGCACTCCAGCACATTTTCCACTGAGTTAGAAACTCTTAAGTTGATGGAGAAGAATCACTTGGAGGTTCAGGGGATATTTCACAGGAAGCTTCTCTCCCATTTTATTATATATATTTTGCATATTTTTGGCATGCAAAGGCTTAAAGGGGGGGGGGGGGAGGGGGAGATACCAGCCCTGCATACCCAGGACAATGGTAATTATAGCCACTTTATTCATGGCTAGTTTTATTAGGACCATTAATT
>NC_053391.1:670523343-670525843 GCF_905171765.1 Bufo bufo | reverse complement strand
TTTGTCGGCGCATGCGCGGTGTCCCAGCGGCCGTGGGGGGACTCCGGACGAATGGGATCAAAATAAATGGCTTTTCATTTTCATATGCTCCAAAATGTTACTCCTTACAAACAATCACATAAACTTCCAAGCATGATCCACATGATTCACTTAACTTCGCCAGCAACGTTCATGGCCCCCCCCCCCCCCCCCCGTGTATTCACGTGCGCAGCTACAGGGGCCAGCGGCGGTGCAACCGGCACACCCCCTATTCATTTCAACCTCCTCTGGGCTGACCGCTGCACAGACATCCCCTCCCAACCGCCTCCTGCCTGTTTTACCGCTCCTCCTGCCGCGCGGCCGATGGCGCCCGGCCGCGTCCTGGTGCCTGGTCTGCGCATGCGCGGCCGGGGTTCTGCGCATGCGCGGCGATTCCGTCGGCGCATGCGCGGTGTCCCGGCGGCCGTGCGCGCCGCATCTGATGCGGGGGGCCGCCGTCGGACGGCAGGGGGGCCATCCAGCACGCCCCTCCAAGTCATATATCACCCCAGCAGCCCCAACAAAAGAAAAAATAATAATAATAATAAAAGCACAGGGGGGAGGTGTTATCGTCTGGTCATTAAATGAAAAAAAATAAAAAAAATTTTTTGCATCATAATAAATAAATAGGAGGGAATTGCAGGGACACGGACCAAAACGTTCCATTAAATTGCAGGCACGTGCATTCCGCCTGGGCATGGCAACGCGGCACGCGCTGGTCTCTTTTCACACCAAGCGCAAGCTGTCATTTCATGAACAACCGTCATGATCCGCCCGGTCGTGTATACTGTATGTACCATATGCATTTGCACATTTCATCACACTATGTTATGTCTACCCTCCCCCTTTTTCAGGCGGTCAACCTATACTGTATTTTACACTACAGTGTATCCGGAGAATTTTTTCTTGCTACCAGGTACGTTCACCTGCTCATTTACCAAAATCTTCCTTACATTTCGGATGGTCCCGTTAGGGTCAGCGTGCTGGCTTTAGGGGCACCATCATCCCACTAGGTACCCCCCTTCTTGGCTTCGCCGGCAGTTAGTGGTCCTGCGAGGCCGACACCCCGTTTCAAACGTACAGAGGCACCTGCCCAACGCGCCACCTCGTTAGTAAGCCGCCTCGCGTGTTGCATAGAGAGGGCCTCACCTGTCACTCCCTTCCCCTAGTCCTGTCTTACAGTCACCGAGAGGCCAACGCTCCTGCCACTACCACGAGTGGCCTCATTATCCCCTCGCGCCAAATCATAGGTAGAGCCTCTCAAAGCCGCTTGGCAATTAGCAGGGCCTCAACTGTCACCATGCAAGTGTAATTTTTTCGCCGTTCGGCCTAGCTAGCCAGCACGATCCCGCGTGTCCTCAAACTAATCAACTTTTTTATCTTAGTATGTCGCTGGATGGGTTAGAAAACTTCTCCCTACCTGGCACCCCTGCTAGATCTGTCACTGCTACCCCGGGAGACGATCTAGCCAGTCCAGCGTCCATCCGGTCCTGGACAATTCCACGCATCACGGCGGAGTTGAGGAAACGGCATGTTCCCTTCCCCGCCACGGCAAGGAAAGCAGAACTGTTCCGGCTGCTGCGCGCATCAACCAATAATAGGGATGCGGGGGAAGGACCCAGCCAGTCCGGCACCGGGGACATCCATGCCATGCTGGCCTCTCTGATGACATCTATGTCAACAGTCAACGCCAGGTTGGAGAGGCTAGAATCGGTCACCACGACCCTCTCCTTGGCGGGTCCGCCACCGGCGGCATCACCGGCACCGGCCGGTTTACCGGTGATCACGCCGTCCATTAGCGTGGAGGACCAGGAAGTCAACCCGGCGCATATGATTCCTGAGCACTTGAAACGGGATATCCTGGAAGGTAAGGATGTAAACCTGGCCTCCCTTCTGATTGCCTCCCAGGACGTGGTCGAAAACACGACTTATGCCTATGACGAGGTGTCAGTTGTGGTCAAGTCCAGAGATGCCCGGCTCAATAGGAAATTGACCATTCCCGAATTCGTGTTGGCCTTCGGAATCTATAGAGAGGTCATCTGTGCGGTCTACCCCAACAGAAGGGAGGAATTCGACCTCTACTTACACAAACTGGTGGACTTGGGCAACAAATACGGAGGGTCAGCGTTTTATGACTATCACAGGTCTTTTTCGGCGAAGGTGGCGGGGGCTTTCTCCCAGTACGGAGTCCGCTCCAACTGGGCGAGGATCGACACGGTCATATTCTGTCGCCACTTCGCAGGCCTTAGGACCCCAGCCTGTGCGCACTGCTCCTCCACGGCCCACACCACAAATTTCTGCCCGAACACGTCGGTCAGACAGGGCCTCTCCCAGGCAGCTGGTCCCTCCGGGGTCCCGGAAAGACTGGCCCGGGACAAACTGGGTCGGCCGATCAAATTTCTAGGCAAATCCATGATTTGCAATAATTTCAATGAGGGGTCCTGTAATTACAGCGGGTGTAAGTTGTTACATATATGCACCA